>NC_089588.1:66379424-66679424 GCF_019320115.1 Miscanthus floridulus | reverse complement strand
TAAGAAGAATGGCAACCAAAATCAGAACAATCAGAGGCAGGCGAATGCTAGGGCACGTCCAGGATACGTGCATTATACCGCTGTTGAGGAAGTGCCCGCTGGAGAAGTTGTCACGGCTGGTATGATTCTTGTCAACAAGCATCCCGCTATTGTTTTATTTGATTCGGGAGCTTCTCATTCATTTATGAGTCAAGCATTTGCATCTAGACATGATTAGGAAATAATTTAAGTAAGCAAAGGGGGTTATAATATAAGTTCAGCAGGGGGTACTATTTCTACCAAAAAGATAGTAAAAAATGTGCTCATCTCTATACAAGGGAGGGAGTACACCACGGATTTGATAATATTGCCCGGGTTATCGATAAGTGTAATCTTAGGCATGAATTGGATGAAGGATCATGGTGTTCTTATTGATACTAGCACAAGTAGTATTATGTTGAGAGAACCCACGGGAGGGGCTTTTCTAGTACCACTCTCCCACAAATTTGAACTCCAACATTTAGCTTGTGCTATCCAAACCACCACACTTTGTGATATCCCAGTGGTTTGTGAGTTTCTGGATGTATTTCTAGAGGAATTACCAGGCTTACCACCTGATAGGGATGTGGAATTTAAGATTGAGTTAGTGCCAGGTATGGCACCTATATCAAGAAGGCCCTATAGAATGCCACCCAATGAGTTAGCGGAACTTAAGGTTCAATTGCAAGATCTATTGGACAAGGGTCTTATCCAACCTAGCTCATCTCCATGGGGATGTCCAGGCTTGTTTGTGAAAAAGAAGGATAAGTCACTGAGAATGTGTGTAGATTACAGACCACTCAATGCTGTGACCATCAAGAACAAATATCCGTTGCCCCGCATCGACATCTTGTTCGATCAGCTAGCGAAGGCAAAGGTATTCTCCAAAATTGATTTGAGATCAGGCTACCATCAGATAAAGATCAGACCGAAGGATATACCTAAACCTGCTTTCTCTACTAGGTATGGCTTATACGAGTATTTGGTTATGTCTTTCGGACTAACAAATGCTCCAGCCTACTTCATGTACCTGATGAACTCGGTATTCATGCCCGAACTTGACAAGTTCGTGGTTGTGTTTATCGATGATATATTGATTTATTCAGAAAATGAGCCAGATCATGAAGAGCATCTGAGGATTGTTTTATCCAGATTGAGGGAGCATAAGCTATATGCGAAATTTAGCAAGTGTGAATTTTGGATGAGCAAAGTACCTTTCTTAGGTCACATCTTATCAAGAGATGGAATCTCTGTAGACCCATCAAAAGTACAAGAGGTCATGGATTGGAAAGCCCCAACTTCGGTTCATGAAGTTTGGAGTTTTCTAGGGTTAGCAGGATATTATCATCGTTTCATTCCAGATTTCTCAAAGATAGCTAAGCCTATGACCAGACTACTTCAGAAAGATGAGAAGTACAAATGGACACCAGAATGTGAAGCAGCTTTTCACACCCTCAGAACATTGTTGACTACAGCACCTGTGCTCGCACAACCAGACATTGAAAAGCCTTTTGATGTATTTTG
Source organism: Miscanthus floridulus (assembly GCF_019320115.1). Classification (NCBI taxonomy): domain Eukaryota; kingdom Viridiplantae; phylum Streptophyta; class Magnoliopsida; order Poales; family Poaceae; genus Miscanthus; species Miscanthus floridulus. The sequence goes on along the minus strand of NC_089588.1, from coordinate 66,677,882 downwards.
TGATGCATCAGGAATAGGTTTGGGGTGTGTGCTTATGCAAGAAGGAAGAGTTATTGCATATGCTTCTCGGCAATTGAGAAAGCATGAAGTCAACTAACCTACACATGATTTGGAACTTGCAGCAGTTGTTCATGCATTAAAGATATGGAGACATTACTTGTTGGGCAATGTATGTCATATCTATACTGACCACAAAAGTCTCAAGTATATCTTTACCCAACCAGAGCTGAACATGAGACAACAAAGATGGTTAGAATTGATTAAGGACTATAATTTAGAAGTGCATTACCATTTGGGTAAAGCTAATGTAGTAGCAGATGCACTCAGTTGAAAGTCCCATTGCAACACTATAGAAGCATTATTGGAAGATGGATTCAACTTGTTACACCCTGCGGTACTACACAATATCACGATCAGTTGTTCACTTGAGAGCAAAATCATAGAGCTACAGCAGACCGATGTAGGAATAAGTCACATCAAGAGAAAAATGCAAGAGCAAGAGACCAAGCATTTCAGATTGGACGAAAGAGGTGTTTTATGGTTTGAGGACCGACTTGTGGTACCAAAAGACCATGAGCTAAGGAATCAAATTTTAGATGAAGCTCACTCGTCCAAATTGTCTATCCATCCGGGTAGTAGTAAGATGTACCAAGATTTGAAAACCTATTTTTGGTGGACTAAGACGAAGAAAGAGATCGCAGCCTATGTCGCTAGGTGTGATAACTGCAGTAGAGTAAAAGCTGTTCATATGAATCTGCCGGATTACTTCAGCCATTGCCCATTCCAGGTTGGAAATGGGAAGAAATCAGTATGGACTTTATCACAGGCCTTCCAATGACACCACAAGGTCATGATTCAATATGGGTCATTGTAGACGTCTCACCAAGTCAGCACATTTTGTACCAGTTCACACAACATATCACGTGGGGAAGTATGCTGAGATGTATGTTTCTCATATCGTGAGACTACATGGGGTACCTAGGACTATAATCTTAGATCGAGGACCACAGTTCATAGCTCGTTTCTGGGAGCACTTACACCAGGCTTTAGGAACCAAATTAATCAGAAGTTCGGCATACCATCCGCAAACTTCAGGACAGACGGAGAGAGTAAACCAAATCTTAGAAGATTTGCTGAGAGCTTGTGTTATATCTTCTAAAGGTTCATGGGAGAAATGGTTACCTTTAGCTAAGTTCTCCTATAACAATAGTTATCAAGCGAGTATCAAGATGGCTCCATTTGAAGCATTGTATGGCAGAAAATGTAGAACTCCATTGAATTGGATTGAGCCCGGTGAAAGGAGATACTTTGGTATTGACTTTGTCAATGAAGCGGAAGAGCAAGTACGTATCATCCAACATCATATGAAGGCAGCTCAATCGAGACAAAAGAGTTATGCCGATAGAAGAAGAAGACCACTGACTTTTGAAGTGGGTGACTATGTATACTTGAAAGTATCGCCCATGAAAGGTGTGAAGAGATTTGGGATGAAAAAGAAGCTTTCACCAAGATAGAGTATATCAGAAGAAGACAGTGATGATGACCAACCTTTGCATTTCTGGAGCTATTTGTGAACCATGAACTTCTATTAGTGATTCTGTTGTATCCGAATTATGAACTTGTAAGACCTTGTATGCAATGATTTTATTTCAATGTTAAACTTGATTTATGAATTCTATTCTATGCACATGTAACCTATTAGAAGTTACATATAGGCTATATGCCGCCAAAATATCATTGATATGTTATATGCTGCCTAGAATTCATTGAGATGATATATACTACAAAAATTATGGGTTCTTATGACAACCTAACAGTGTCATGGAAATTAGAGGATCTATCATGATATATATACATTGGAAGTTACATACATGTTGCCAAAATTTCATCACACACAGGTTACATGCTGCCAAAATTTCATCACACAGACAGGTTACATATCCATGCACACAAGAGATGTCCAACAGCACAAAGGCACATATTTTATACCAACTACAAATACATCCTAGATAACAGGTTCAATACAACATGTCCCACCCTACTTCATCATCATATCCAAAAGCATATCAAATGTGGCCAACATATCCAACCTACTTCACAACATGTCCTACTTCATCATGATTGCCTACTTCAACACTATAGTTACAACCAATAGGATGGCCAACACTAGGAATGTTACATTTAGACAGCCACACACAAGACAAATGTAGCTTCCCATGCCTTCCCTATTCTTGCCAACCATTTCCTTCACCTTGTTTAGATTCTGCTCTAAGCTATCAATTTTTTCCACCAGCTCAGGACCTTCTATTGTCAAAGCTACTGCAATGGTCGAGGAAGTTGGCAGTAGATAACCATTATCATGAAGGAACACCACATATTCTTCCTTGAACCAATACCTAGTACTTATCTCCTGTATCCAAATTAAAACAATAGGCAAATTAACATCAATAGTGCAGCCACTGAATGTAAAAAACACTACCATTCTCAGGCATGCCGTTCCAACAAGAATGAAATTTGGCCAATGCAAAATGATTATAACACTAACATTTCGATAGTTCTTCCTAGGGCACTTGAAAAATCTCTTTCCAACATTATACTCAGACTGTGTGGTAGTGGCAGCAAACACCCTCACGTCCTTGCAATCCAAGCACATTATCAACGGCGACCCGGTCACATCATCAAACGATGCCTATAGCTCGACAGCATGGGCAGAGGCACTGCAACAACAATAGCAAGGGGTGCAGGTTGCAGGGAAACCCTAGCTGTGCTTGATCACCGAGTGCGAGCGGTAGATGATGACGCATGTGACATGAGAACTTGAGAGAGCAAGGATTGATTAGGTCTCACACATCAACTGGAAAGGGGGAAGGTGAGCAATGGGGAAAGGCAACGGAAGGGGGACGGGAAGGGGGATGAGGGTGACACTGCCACAATGGCACACTTGGGGACTAGGAGCATGCCGCCAACCAACGAGATGGAGTCACCACCGGTCACCGGAGATTCGTGCTCTGCTGGGCGGGCTTGCAGCAGATCTACACGCTGGCTCCGCCCAGAGGCCATAGCACTATTAGTTGGGGAGATTTAGAGCTGGCTCCGCCTAGAGGCCGCTCGCCACCCGCGCTCTGCCTAGAGGCCGCCGCATCGTCAGTTGGGGAGATGGGGAGCTGGCTCCGCCCAGAGGCCACCCACCACTTGCCGTCATCTTCAGTTGGGGAAATGGGGAATGAAACTGGTCAATAGAGAGGTGTCCAGGGTCCACCTCCTATTTGAAAAAACAAACAGTGATGCTCCAAAGCTATGACATAAAAACAACATGTATCGTCATAAAAATGCCACCGTCAACTGGCTCCTGGCGACTTACATTTTGTGATGACACTTGGTACCTTTATGTGACAAAAAATAGTGTCATCATAAATAGTTTTAGCTGTCCTGATTTTATGAGGCTACAGACTTTTGCGTCATATTATGATATATTATATGACAAAAATTTGCCCCGTCATGAGAATTTTTGTCATAGAAAGAAGGATTTCTTGTAGCAAAATCTGAGATTTCTCTGTTGACTACTATCATCCCTCATATTAGAAGGTTGTGTTTGTAATTGATACCAAGATGAGCAACATGGTTAATGTTTTTCCGTTAGATAATCCTTTATATACCCTAGAGAAGACTCCTTGCACCCCTTTGTGCCTTGCTTTTGCCCTCTCATATCAACAATGCTTGAACAAAGTACTGTGCTATCTTGGATTCCTCCCAAAGTAACAATGCTTCATGGAAGTCAATGAAGGAAATTCTTCAGACAAAATTTACTACAAAGAGCAAGTATTAGAAAGTTGTCTCGACCAAATTAGCCTCTCTGATGCTCGAAGCTAAGTAGCCTAAAGCTATCGCTGATGTTGGGAAATGGATGACATGCTTCTCTTTGCTTAAAAGTCTTTCGCACCGAATCTCGAGGCGAGATTCTCGTAAGGGGGAAGGGCTGTAACACCCCGGGTGTTAGTCATGAGTTATGCAGCGAATTTGGACTTAAGTAGGATATGTCAAACAATGATCATGATCTTTAGTTCATAATCTTGAAGGTGGTGATGGAAGTGCTGAGGTCAAATCTATGAAATTGAGTCCCAACTTGAACTTGGACAACACACCTTTGCTTACATGTGGACCCTTTTCAACTGTTGGCTTGAGTAGTGTGCAACGTGCCTCTTTTATGAGCATCACCTTAGTATCAGGCCATCTTGACCATTGGAAAAGTTTCATGAAGTTTGGAGCCAAGAAGTTACATGAATGATAAGTTATAACCTTTCTTGACTTGCTTCATCAGGTGAATAGGAACATGGGATGTTGACCAAACCTTACAACCTTACTCAAACAACTCTAATTAACTCATGAACAAAAGTTATGAGGGGTTCACATTGAGCAAGTGTCAAGAAAATGCTTCAATGGATCAAAAATGATAATTTAAGCTTTATCGTGATACGTGTTTTGGTGTTTGACCTTAAATGAAAGTTGTAGTTTAGTTTGTGTGCTATAAACTTTGTTTTTAGACCAAAGGCTGAATCTATGTCTAAGCTTATTAAGCAGAGGTTACAAGTTTGAATCTGCTGTTGTTTTCAGCCCTGGAAAATATTCCAAGTCTGAGATTAGTGGCAATGATAGTTGGCATGTCGCGTTCTCATGTTTTCGTTAAGTAACTTGACTTGATCCCAAAATAGGAGTTGGAGCTAATTTCATGAAGAAGGTCTGGAAAGAAGTTGAATCAAGTTTGATCATGTTTGGACCAAGTAATTGGAGCTCAAGCAGAGCAAGGCTTAACCCTTGTTAAGTCGCTGACAGTGTCAACTTGGGGCTCAATTAGCTGCTAATAAAGGACTCTAATGGCCATGCACCTTTTAATAGAAGTTGTAGAGCAGCCCAAGATCAGCAACTTTGCTTCAAGGCCCATTCACCAAATTGGCCTGTAGCTGGCCCAAAATCAGCGCCCACCGCACCACACCGTCGCCCGCCATGTGCTCATCGAAATGCCCATGCGTTCTCCATGTGCGAGAGCATGCCCCACCATTGCTATCGTGTGCTCCTGCACTGCTCTCTCTCCCTCTTGCACGTGGGACGGTAGCAAGCACCCCCAGGTGCTCTCTCTCACTCGCTCTCGCCCTCCCTCGCCTCTATTGAATCGTGCGGAGCACAGACGGTCGCCATTGCCGGCATGCAGAGCTTCTTTCCGCCGCTGTCCCTAGACTCTGGCCTTCCACCTCCCAAGCTGAGCACCCTATTGACATCCCCATTTCCTCGCGCTCGCGCTACTCTCGTTCCCAGCGAACGTGCTCGCCGGAGCTCGTGTCGATGGAAGCCTCCGCCAGCCTACGCTTCACCGCCATCAGTGGGCTCTCACAGCCATGCCGCTATAGGCTATCACCTACCGGTCCGAGCGCCTCCTTAGGAGTACATGGTTCGAAGCTGGCCCTAGCACCGCCTCCTCACCATCAACGACCTCCACGCCGATCGAAAATTGGCCGGCCCCGACCGGTCTTTCACTCTGCGTTCGTGGAAGAAGAAGAGAGGGAGTAAAATGAAAATAGAACTCTTCTCTGGGTCTAGATGCAAAAGCACTAGAGAGTATATTTTTTAGATCTAGGCTTAGTTAATTAGAGGAAAGTCTAGGGTTCACGATGCAAAAGTGTTTTTCTTTATCTTTTCCTTTATTGTATTTAATCGGCTAAAACTTTGGAAAACAATAGTAAATAGTAGAAAAATTGTAAAATAGCAAATGAACATGTTTTGGAATTCTTGTGAGTAGATCTATCTAGTAGTTCCATAATATCATATGTTTTAGTAGCAAGTTTTTACCGCACATATTTATCTTTGTAAATTAAGGTTTTCTAGGAATACATTCAGTATCTAAAGTTGTGATGCACCAATTTCTGTGAAATTTTTATGGTAGGCTACTAATGTCATATGTGTGCTACGGTAAAAAATTTAGGTTTATTGGTGCATGTGTGACTGAGTTATTAATTTAACTTTTTTAGTGCTTGATAAATGGTTTTAAATAAGTCATAATTTTTATGAAGGTGTAAAAATGGAAAAATGTTGTTCCTCTACCTTTGTATGATGTTGTGCTACCATAATAACATATAATATGGCTATGTGTTTTCAGAAAATAGTGTGTTTTAGATTTATCTTGCTCTCACATGCTTTATTACAACAACAACTTGTTTTTTCTAGTAATTAATTTATAAAACCTGAGCATGTACTCTTTATAAAATAGTCATGTTTTTATAACATATTTCATTCATAAAAATCTAAGCTCCAAACTATATGTTTGCAACATGACCTAAAAATAATATATAGGTTTTAATATATAAAATCCAATGAGAGCTTAGTGGCAAATAAACATAGGAATGTTCTTGTGATGCTTTTGTTGCATGTTGGTATAAGCTAAATGTGGTGTGGTCATGTCCATAATGGTGGGAGGTGTTTAAATAGCTTATGAGTATGCTCTGTTTAAATAAAACTAGCAATGCATACTTTGTTTGCGTAATGAACACCACCTTGTGAACCCTATTTATATAAGAATGTATTAGGGTACTTTCCCTATTAACCATGACTAATTTTGAGTAACTTCTTTAATGATAGTGGTGAGCTAAGTTTTTGAGTTAAGCATAGGTGACCTTGTTAGTAGAATCAAGTGATGAACCACTTTGCTTATGTGCTGAAAATGGCTGCAAGTACAGTTCTGTGGTGGTGATATTTTCATGATGCAAATGATGTTTTCTATAAATGTGGTGAATACAAAAGTTTTATATAATTTCCTTATCTTTCTTGTACTAAAATTTCATGATTTTAGGCCCGATGGTTTAGGAGTTATAGATTTTACAAGTTTGTTGTCAGCTTTTGCATGTGCTCTGAACAGATCTGAATGATTATTTTGTTTGGCTTATTTAAACATGGAATAACGTATTGATGATAATAAGAAAGTTATAGGTAACTTAATAAGCTTTCCATAAAGTTAAGAATCATGTTTGTTGGATGATTAAAACTCCAGTTATGCATTACTAAATTTCATGTCAGTTTTATGTCCTAGTTTGTGTAGATCTTCTTGTTAGTGTTTTAGAACCTTGTTAACCTTTGAATCAGCTCTAGGTGTAAATTAGAAAGTTGTAGAAAATTTCCGAACCTTTCCAGAAAGTCTACGATCACCTTTGTTTGATGCCTATAACTCCAGTTATGGTTGAAACAAGTGCCTTCTATGTTGCTGTCCAGATTCTGGGCATGTGCTAAGTTAATTGCTTTAGCTTACTTTTGTTTGACTAAACATGTTAGTTAATTCTTTATTGATGTATGCTTGTAATAGCTAAACTTAAGTTAACCTGTGTGCCATGCTTTATGTGCTTGCTATCTTTCTATAATAGATTGTGTGATGTTTAGTTAAACAACTCTAGGTGCTCATGTCATGTGGTGTAACCTTGTGCTTGTCTTAAATGATTCTACATGATGCATCGCATGTTATCATTCTTCACATTCATGCACTTTCATATTGCATCTCATTTAGGTAGTCTAGATGTACCATGCATAGACGTGAAGCACAGGATGTTGGAGTCAAACGAGAAGACGGTGTTGGTGGATAAGTCCTGAAGATGGTGTGTTAGTGGACGGATCCAGAAGTTGGAAGGACCCCGAGAGTTCATGCCTGAACTAGAGATGCTCGCTAAGCGAGTGTCATCTAACAAACACTGACCTTGTGTTGGATCCCAGGCAAGCCCCGGAGCATCCTAAGTCTCCTACCCTCTCTTTTTATAAATGCACATAAGTATAACTTTTGTATGCTGCATTTGGGGATAGGAGTTGAATGAAACCGTTGGTGCATATTTCCTACCTTGTCCACTATATATGAATACTTGAACCCTTACTAGTATGAGTAGGATGTTCTATGCTTAGCCATGCTTAGACCGGTAGAAGTGGGTGATTTCCTATCACCTGTGAGACATAGGTAAATACCTGGTCACGGTTGGCTATATTTGCTATCGTAGAACATAACCATGTGATGATGAATAAATGGAGACCGGATGGGATCTGGTGATTGAGAGGCAATAGGACATGGAGGTCTTGTGTGCATATTTATCCCATCTATGTCGGTTAAGGACCACATTGTTGTGGGCCCTCACATCATTTTGAACATAGCCTCTCACTTAGCTAGACGGATAACTCATTCCGATCGTTAAGCTGAGTAGCTCAACTCAGGCTGGGCCTCGTTCTATATGAGTGCACACACTAGAGGTAGTAAGGATGTGCGGGGAGCTAGATGTGAGTCCAAGGGTAGGCTGGGCCTGACCGTCCTGGCATCTGGTCAGTCCCTGAGTGTGCGACGCTGATCGAACCCGCGACATACGTCCTGAGTTGTACCAAAGGTGACCTAAGACTACCTGGCGCAGGTATGTCTGGGTTTGTGTTAGGAATACTACCTAGCTGGTTGCAATCGATTCGAATTGCCGTCTCTCCCAGATAGTGAGAAACTTGACTGAGCCCCCTCATCGTAGTAACACTGGATGGAACATGATGGTTATGATAATTATATGATAAACCGAATATGGTTACTATTGTGATGCTTATTAATCAAGTGATTGCTTTAGAATAGGTGCAAAGTTAGCCATAATAAGCTTCACTAAACTTGATGCTAAGATATTGACTAAAATATTGAAAGTAAGGACTTATGGTAGTAATGCTCTTTTTTTTGCAAAGTTATGCTATCCAACTAGCTGCACTAAATAAGCCTTGAATATCCTTGAGTCTTTTTGTTTCTCTCCTGTCGGGTAAGTCTAGCTGAGTACATTCGAGTACTCAGGGTTTATGCCACCATGTTGCAGGTGAAGTTCCCGACCTGCTGAAGAAGGTGGTTAACCACCGGTGGGCTTGGTGACTCTATATTTATTTCTCGTCTATATACTATTGTTGGAGGATGATAGTTATGCTAGCAGTGTATTTGAAATTTATGTTATTATAACCAATTGAAAGCTATGTTGTTTTCACTAATTGGTTTTGAAACCCAAACTTGTACTATTATTTGTGAACTCCTTTGTAATATTATTTTCACTGCAAACTATAGTGATCTTGGTTGTGATGTGGATTTACCGAGGTCCTTCGTGACACTCGGCGGACTACCGGGTTTATATAAGTGAAAGTATGTGCGCATCAACGTGTTAAACAGGGACAACCATACAGATCTTGTATAAATTGGGCGGTTCTATCACATGGGGTATTGATATACTAGGACCATTTCCAAAGGCTCAAGGAGGATACAAGTTCTTGATCATTGGCATCAATACTTTTACCAAATGGGTCAAGGCAGAGCCGGTCAGAGATATCACCAAGGAAAACACAGTCAAATTCTTGCATGGCATAGTAATGCATTTTGGCGTACCCAACCGACTACTACCGGACAATGGAACACAATTTATAAGCAAGAAGTTTGAAAATTTTTGTGCCACCTACGGAATAAAACATCCTCGGTCTTCAGTAAACCACCCGATGACCAATGAAAATGTCTAATGAGCAAATGGTATAATATTGCAAGGGATTAAGACCCAAATCTTTGATAGGCTTAAAGCTTATGATAAAAAGTGGGCACAAGAAGTCCCGACAGTATTATGGTCAATGTGCATGACATCTAGCCACGCTACGGGTGAGACCCCATTCTTCCTTGTGTACGGCGCCGAGGCAGTACTCCCACTAGACATACGACTTAAGTCACCATGAGTATATATGTTTTTTGAAGAAGAAGTGCCTGAGCATCATGATCTTGACCTAACGCTGCTCGAGGAAGAGCGTGATAGAGCCGCTTACTGAGTACAACGATATCAGCAATTCCTTCGGAAATATCATAACCAACGTGTGCGCAGTAGATCTTTAAACATTGAGGATTTAGTACTAAAAAAGGACCAACATACAAAGGACAAAACCAAATTGTCTTCTCCTTAGTAGGGACTGTACATTGTGGTCGAGATAGCTCGCCCGGGGGCTTACAGATGGGCTAAAATCAATAGTGACATACTCCCAAATACGTGGAATATGGATCGGCTATGGCATTTCTATGCCTAAAGATAAGTTTTACTTCAATTTTGCATTGTTCAGTCAACATTTCTTCTACATGTATGGTTTAATATCTTGCCCCTTCATAATTTGCATGCTTGGGGGCTGGAGCCTATCGGTAGCATCGTGCGAGCCCATTGTAAACTCAGCCAAAGGCTCGAAGGCTACCCTGGTTGCTTGTTTGATAGTTATCCAAGCGGATCAATGCTCTTTATCTAGGATTTTGTTCAAATTCTCACATAAAAAGCAACAAAGCTACTCAAATTTACCTACTAGTCTTTACTCTTCATCTGAATCCCAATCTAGATAAAGAGTCGAGGGCTACCATATACATATTCACTAGTCCAATTTTTTTTTGATTATGCAAAGCTAAAATGCCTGAGTCCACATAAATGTTGGGAGATATACAAACCCACGGCCTATGTGCGAAGGAAAAAATAGCACCATCTTCGGTTAACAAACGAGAATTTGCTAAAACTCGACCAGCTCGGGACAGACAGATTGACTCGTTGAACCGTTAACATGAGTCATTATCAGTCTATTGCTATGCAGACAATGTGCAAACATTAAAAATCCAAAAATAGACTGATAGAAAGGTTTTCCTTCATTGATAACTTCGCTAAAATGTGGATTTATAGATGGGATAATTTAAAAACCCTAATTCACTACTCTTAGACCGATCACCAAGTCGGGCCACAATAATCCCAGTCCGCAAGGACGATGAATTCCTTGCGGTATAGGGATAGAATGGCCCGATCAAGGTGACCGTCACCAAGCTTATGCGCTTGGTGGAGGACTAGGAACCATGGCGGTTTGCTCTGGTAGCCTGACATTGGTCGAAGCCACTTCCTTCTCCTTGTCACCTAGGATGACTTCCTTCTCCTCACCGGCGTCCGCCACCATGACGCCTTGATTGTTGCTAACCTGGTCCACCAGGGCCCCATCGCTAGGGATTCTGATGGCTTCCCGGTTTAGGTCGACAAAAAGCTTCTGGGCAAGTTATCTATCACTAGGGATCTCTTCGCAGTTTAGCTCAATAGAGAGCTGTCGGGCAAATTCCTAGTCGCCACTTGTATCTGCTATGGCGGTGATCCGAGGAGTAGTGGGGACGGTGGTAGAGGGACCGATGTTGGTGGTGGCAGCAAAGATAGCAAATCAAACCCTTTGATTCATCATCGTAGAGCTCAATCACTCCCTTCGGCGGAGCACTTGACTTAGCCCCTCTAGGGCCATGGTGGTGATCCCCGCATCGCTCACCATGACTTCATCCTTCTCCTTCTTGATGACCATGGCCTCCCCTTGAGAGAGCACCGGGGCCAAGGACAGAGTCGAAGTAGGAGCAACAGGTGACGCCAAAGTTGGAAATGACAACACCGAGGGAGATGAAGGAGGCGAGGCCTCAACAGACTACCTAGGCAAATCCTCGAGTAGCAGGTGAGGGATCTTGCGGTGGCGAGCGGTGGTCTTTGTCCTCATGATCGCTAATGTGGAGACGCTAAGTGGATCCAAGTCCAACACTCAAAGGCCTGCTTATAAAGCCAAGGTTGGGGTGATTGGGAAGGCAAGCCAATCATCACCCACGAACTGAAGTGAAACATTAATCACAAGCCATGGGTATTTCTTGGAAGTCAAGCCGACGCGGCCACTTGAGTGCCTACAACCACCGCCTGACTTGGGAAAAGACCACGTTGACAAGACAAGACGACTCCTGAGTATGGCCTATTTTATTCAATAGCTCATCACCCAACTACGTGACTCTATAACTTCTACCTGACTAGCCTTGGGTATAAGTCAAACATTTTCCAATAAAACCTCAATTCTGAACACACATAAATGGCCCGAGTACAAGAAAGTTACCGAGTCCCGATTGACCGATAAGCTCGAGAGTTACTAACGGTGCCATACTCCTAGGATTCCTGACTACCGAATATGATGGTTACCGAATCCGTACCGAAGAAGACCCGAAGGTTTACGACTCGCCTATTCAAGGAAGGATATCTGAAGATCATGCCAAGACCCTGACTAGGGCATGACTATGTAACTTGTAGGGCAAGTAGGCTTCGGATATAAATCGCTAGCTATTCGCCCTATTGTAATCATCGAAACTTTCATAGGCATAGCCATCTTGTAATCGCCATCTCGCTATTCGACGAGATCATAGTACAAATAAGTAGCAACAGGACGTACAACTTTTACTCGCTTCCCGGGGGCCCAAACCAGTATAAATCACATGTCTCTACTGTACTTGCTCTTTGCATCAGGCTAGTTCCTCCAAGAACCGAATATATGCCGGTAAAAAGCACCGACAAAATGTGTTTCCTATTCTTCTTTCACCTATTTTGTACTTACCTTAGCTCGGCATGTTCATTGTCAAGTTGCTTAGTTCACCGCAGTAGATTCAAGTATCAATTTATGTATCGAACTGAAATCTATCACTTTTGTACAACTATTGTTGAACTAAATGCAAGGTGATTATCCAATTGTTCAATTTATTGAACTGTAAATGCTAGTACATCCAAGTTTCAAATGATGTGTCGGACTGAAATCTATCACTATTGTACAACTATTGTTGAACTAAATGCAAGGTGATTAACCAGGTGTTCCATTTATTGAACTATAAATGATTGTAGATCCAAGTATCAATTGATGTGTTGGAGGCATCCTATGTCCCTAGACACTAGGCCCTAGTACATGGGCAACCAATTCATTGAAATATATATACACTCTCCTACAGTCCTACCACACCTTCCTCCCATCCATTTCCCACCCTGCTCCCTTGCTCTGCTTCACCCTGCTAGCATCGGACGAAAGGCAGCCTCTCGCATGCTGACTGCTCCTTCACCTCCAACCTCGCTGGTGCACAAATCTTCAGCACGTTGTCCCTGCTTCTTTGCTCCATTTGAATCTAAGGTAACTAAACTAGATCTGCTCCTTCAATGAATTCTATATTCCTTTGTATTAATCTCTCATGCTCTCCGCTCCTTCACCTGCAACCTAGCTATAGTAATTTTGGTGGATCTATAGATAAAAATGCATCTTCTCGTTCTGGAGTTTGTGGCCTTGTATATCCATGGAGTGCAGCTTGTGAGCCTTATTGTCCTTAGTATTAGTTCACCGAATTAGTGCTTTGTGAACAAAGTCGATGAGCTAAATGAAAGTGTACCAATGGATGTGGATAGGGTTGAAGTGGTCAAGGCTCGGGATGACATGGAGATTGACAATGATCCTGTGGAGGTCGACAATGATCTGCAAGATCTTGTGGAGATTCATAGTGATCCCATGGAGGTCGACTAGGATCTACATGGAGAATGATTAATTGTGCAACCAATGATGTACATATGAAGGCCTTTTAACTTTTGCATAGTGTCAGCCTAATTAGTATATGCATTTTAGCTTTCAGCATGCTTGTTAGCTTGGTAGTGTCCACCTACTTTTTCAGTATGAATGTATGTAACTCAAGTTGGATTCATTTCAATCCAAGAGTACTAGCATTGTGCTTTCCTTATGTTTTCTAAGTGTGTATTTTGGCTTTATTTCAATGTAAATCTGTGTGCCTTATTATTCACCATCAAACTCAAGTTGGCTTCCTTTCAATCTGAGTACTAGAATTGTGCTTTTCTTAGTTTTCTAAGTGCATAGTTTCACTTTGTTTCAATGCAAAACGTTAAGATTGTGTGTCTTAGTGTTCATCACCGTATCATACGGAGGTCTTCAGGTGGTAATAGGACCACTACAACGTTCTACCTCTAATGCCACGCCACATGATTGCAACACCACTAATTTGGTTGCCATAGGTGGGTCGTATTGCAACCTTTTCAAAAAATGGTTGCAATATGTGCCTATAATGCAATGGACTAAATTTGTTGCAATATGTGTGGTTTGTCGTTGCAACAGGCTTGTGCTACTGCAACCATTTAAGAATTGTGTTGCAATTAGTTGGCATTATTGCAATGGCATTTTTGAGTTGCAATAGTATTGGTTTTCGTTGCAATTACTTGGTGTTATTGCAACTATATTGGATCTGCTTGCTTTTGCTTGTAACTATTACCATGGTTATTATGGGTTGCAATAATGTTCCATGGTGTTGCAATTGCTAGGGTGGTTATTGCAACAAGATTTCCGAATGGATGCAATAGCATGTTCCTATTGCCACGGTTTTTTGGGGTTGTAATAATTTTTGTGGCATTGCAATTGTTAAGTACTTATTGCAACTATAATCCTAAATGGTCGCAATATCATGTTAATATTGCCATGATTTTTTTGTGTTGCTACAGGCTACCGCTGATGCAACGGCCTAAAAGTGTTGCAATATACAAAATTGGTTGCAATATACAAAATGCTCCACGCATTAGACTACCCCTAATTCAACGGCCTAAAAGTGTTGCAGTATATCAAAAATGGTTGCAATAGACAAAATGCTCCACGCATTTCTGAATAATGTATTCTATTGACAAAAAAATGTTCCACAGAGGATTTGATCCCAGGAACTAAAGTACAAGCAAACACTCATCTACCACTGGGCTACTAAGGTGTGTTCGAGCCTTTAAATTACTTGTTTACATGATGAAGATGGCTAATTCACTTCATATGTCAACAAGGACAATAACCATCCGCATCTTCCATGACAATTTCAGAAAACAAAAAAATTGTCCAGCTTGCTGATATTTGTGCTTATGATAGAAAACAAACATGAGTATAACAGTTTAAAGACCAACTGCAGCTATTCATTATCTCAGACAATGAGATTGTTTTAAAAAAAATCTAGAAAAACATCACTGTTGTACAAAGGATAATTATTTAAACAAAGAAATCATCTTCTATGCTTTCTACCGCAACTGGTGCAACAACTCCATCATCAATGTAGGTGTCATCTTTGTCATCATCATCCTCATCAAGTAAGACCGCATCATCTGGTTCGAGAACTGCTTCGCCATGCACCTGATTAATAACAGAGGCATCACTAGTTGTGCCTTCCTTGTCTGGTCTTGTCCAATTTGACAAATCCTCATTTGGGCCTAATAGATTCATGTCTTGGATTCCCACATCAAGTAGATCGACTTCCATGTCACCCTCATTTTCTGCTTCTAGCATGACAAACAAATTTCTTGGTCTCACCGCAACAACACTAGACCATCCTGGCTTGTTCACAAGGTTGACAAAAAACACCGGTTTGGCCTGTGTTGCCAGAATGTAAGGTTCATTTGAATATCTGAACCTGGAAGTATCGATATCAATAACACCATATTTATCCCTACTATATCCTCTACTTCTGCTGGTACTGGCAGTCGACACATCATACCAATCACACTGAAACAATAAAACTTCTTTTTGTGCAGGGAACTCGAGTGAGATCATTCTTCTAATCACTCCATACCAGGTCATGTTGCCAGTAGTACCATCACCCCTCACAAGCACACCACTGTTTTGTGTGACGAGGTTTCTCTCAATGGTAATCGTTCGAAATAGCCAGTTATTGATGTAGCATCTATTGAACACACGAGCTCGATGGTCCGGTCCTTGAGAAAGGGCATACATAAGTTCACTTGCTTCACCTTTCTTGTATAGTTTGGTGAAATGCAAACATAGTTTGAAAACAAATGCCAGTTAATAAGTACATCGTTCTAACCATCACATGGAATAAAAAAATAAAAAAATAGAACTAACCTTGCCCTCGAACCACCTTACAAAGTGCTCCTCATGTCATTTATTAAATTCCTTATACTATTTTTTTAGTTCTTCCATGTGCTCGCTGCATTGAAATAGCCAATTAATTAATTAGTTGATGCCAGAAACAAAAAGTAGATTAATTAATGATGGTATATTGCAACTTACTCGACCCATGGTCTGGCTTCATCATAGTTACTAATTATGTAGTGCCTCATCTTCCAAACCTCATCTGCACCAAATATCTCAGAAGTCTGTCCTCTCTTGTAATCCATTTCTCCAAATACGCTTAGACCAGATGGTGGCTCATTCACTGTTGTACTTTCATGACGATCAACGCGATTCAACTTGGTGTCGACGTCCAAGAATCTAGAGCAAAATGTAAGGCACTCCTCGGCTATGTATCCCTCGGCTATTGAACCTTCTGGGTGCGCCTTGTTTCTCACATAGCCTTTAACAGTACGTAGATACCTCTCAACTGGATACATCCATCTATAACACATGGGCCCTCCAAGTTTAGCCTCTTTAGCTAGATGAACCGGCAAATGAATCATGATATCAAAAAGTTAACCTGAAAAAGTTCCACAATAAAAGAGACCTTAGTAGCATCCTCGCAACCTGGATACAATTTCTTTTCTGCCTCCTGTAATAATTTGAAGAATATCTTCACATGTTCATTCGGCTGTTCATTGTCATCAGTATCTCTGATCTCTCCATGTATAGCACCTCTGATTAGGGATCTAACCAAATTAGTGACACCATGGTCATCATCACTTAGTGCGCCTTCTTTGTTGTCTACTCCAACTTCATGTGGTGTGGATTCGTTGTCTACTTCTACATTAGCTGGTGGTGGTGCATCATTGTGTACTTCTACTTCGGCTGCTGGTGCGTCTTCGTTGTGCAATCCCACATCTGAACGTTCCCCTTCCCTGATAATGCTTTCATCAAACCCTCTATGAAGCAAATGAAGCTGAACTAGAGGCCGCGGTCTGTATGCCATGCATACACATCTAGGACATGGACACGCAGTAGTTCCACCTCTCGATGTGCCACCAAATGTGATGTCCAAAAAATTTTGGAGATTCTCCTGCCACTCAATTGAAGAACGAGGCAAGCGCATCCAACTCCTATCATCACCTGACATTATTCTGCAATGACGAGAGAGGAGGCGCCGTCGATGATGCAAGGGTTTCAACTGAACTAGAATAGGAGAACTTTGTGTCACCCATAAAAAATTGTGTCCATGTGCTACGCTGCTTGCAGGGCCCATGTTGCTCTCGTGGATGGCCCCTCTGGCACAGGCGTGCTATGTACGAGAATTTGTGATCCGAAGCCCAATTTTTTGGGTAAATTTTAGTTGGCAATAGGCGTTAAAAAAAGATCACCTGACCCGACATCTCACAGCCTTTATGAAGGATGGAGCATCACCCATGCTACTCCTCACCTCCGCCATCGTCAATCTTTAGGTCTGTTCATAATTTAACTCAATGACCAAGGGTTTGTAATGCAGGAGCTGACGTAGACATGACAAAAACCTACACCAACACACACATTTGCAGGTTACCCAGGAGCTAACACATGCATGACACGATGAAATCTCACCCACTTCCACAAATCCAAAGAAACATAGCACGCCCGGTGCCTTGGGAACTGCCGAAGAACAAGCGGAGGAGACGAGGAGATGGGGAGATGTATGTGTACATGCATTCATAGGCATACATGCACATGCATTCATAGGGGTAGATGGTGGACATGGCAGATCAGTCTTAATTCCCCACTGCCGGTGCCTTGGGAACTGCCAAAGAAAAAGCGGAGGAGACAAGGAGATGGGGAGATGTACGTGTAACATGTTGACATAGGCATACGTGTACATGCATTCAAAGGGGTAGATGGTGGACACGGCCGGTGACGTAGCAAAACATGACACACCTTGAGATGGTAGATGATGGACATGACAGATTAGCCTTAATTATGAAGATAGCTTTCACATGCCATATTATGAAGGACAATGAGTTTGATGTTATATTTCAGGAGCCCACTGATCGAGTTGCCTCATCCTCGCTCATGTGATCACTCTATTCCACTTATTGAAGGAGCCAACCCAGTCTTCATATGGCTAAATTGCTATGCTCCAATATTGAAAACTGAGATTGAGAGATTGAGCGTCAAGTGACAGACATGCTATGGTCTTCATGACAACGAGTCAATGACCAAATGCATCACCACATACAGTACCAATACCAATCCAAGGGACGATGTAACCAAAACGAGGTCATACAATGCAACATCCAATATGTAAGCAAATAAAACGAGGTCATGTAATGCAAGTATCAACCCAAGGTGACGATGATCAAACAAAGGATTCGATGACACAGTTTTTTTTCAGCACCAATAAATTATTACATCCACCTAAGACATAGATTAATCATGGTTTTTCAACCTTGCTACCGGTGCTCCTCTTCACACTTCTTTCGCTTAGCCCTACACCGGCGTTGTTCCATGTCCATTGTGAGACGCCGCTCGGTCTCCTCCTCCTAGCGGCGGCGCTCCACCTCCTCCTCATGGTGGTGCTCCTCCTCCTAGCGGCGGCGCTCCTCATCCTCCTGGTGGTGGCACTCCTCCTCCTTGGAGATCTCAACGATGCGCTTTAGGATGCAGTCGTCGGTCTCCTTCTATGTGATGGCGTGGAGGCGCCGGTCCTCCTCCTCCTTCTGAGCCATCTCCAATGAGTTGAAGATGACCTCCTCCACCAAAAGAGGTTTCGGTTCCTCCTCCGATGCGGTCTCACGGTTTGGATCGTCCTCGAGGTTCACCTCGAGGTCCAACTCGGACGATGGCATCGGCGGAGGTGTTGGGGGGCGATGTGAGGATGATGGGTTCAGCATCACCCATGTTGTCTTCAAGCGGCGAGGCATTGTGGTGGCGGGTCGAGGGATAGGACGAGGTGTGCATGGGAAGGGTGCTTCTCTTTCTTGACACGTGGTGGTGCAATGGTGGCCGACTGTGCATGGGGGCTGGGCTTATATAGGCATGTCGGTGGGTGGAACTGACGGTGTAATAACTTGCACCCCTCAGAAGATGGAGCGCGCCTACATTGGGAACTGGTGCGAGCAGCCGATGGACTCCTGGGTAAACATGGTGTATCTTCATGGGGAACTGAAGGGCCGCGACTAGTCCAAGGACTGGGTAAAATGATGGCTCTTCATGGGAACCATGCCACTAGCGTGGCTAGGGAGTTGAAGGGCCTACGTGCAAAGCAGGCACAGATAATCACTCAAAGGAATAAATTCCTTCAAACTTACCGAAATTAGGTGATAGCTCAATGGCTTGTCCACTGCTCTAGAACTTGTAGGCTTCGGTTTGATTCAGGGATGCAACACATTTTTTTGTATTTTCTTTCAATTTATATTCCGTCATTTTTAATTTACAAGTTTTTAGTCCTAATTATTTGCCAATTTAGGTTTATACAATTCCAATATTTTTTTTCTTAAGTCCTAACACAATGTGCATGAGGGAGTGGATGCTATGACAAATACAAAGGTAAGTGTATATCACTAGCTTGGTTTATCACAAATACAAATACAAAGATAAGTGTATGTTGGTGTCATGAACCCAAACCTAGGTAACGATGCCATGCTACAAAAAGATGGTTTGTGCGATAAATCCTATCCTTGAGGACATCGATTACCAATTTGCACTAAAACATTGTCTTAGCTCCCACATGAAATCACCTAAAGGCAAAGAAGGTGACATTGAACATGATACACCTATATGATATGCCATATATATGATACTCCTATATGATACACATTTGATCAAACAAGATTCGAACTTGCCTATTCATAAGCCCCTGGTACCTTGGACACATTCGAAAAAGGTCTGTTCATTGTAGAGTACATAAATAGTAAAGCAAATGACAAAATGTTACTACAAGGGGTCGAGTAACACAATGCAAATAAAACCACGTGAAAGGAAAAAAGTTTTTTGAGAAATTGGAAAAAAGAATCACCTGATTTGGACAACATATGCGAAATCTAAACACGTTTAACGTTTTTACAATGAATCAAAATAAAAAAGATGAACAAAAATGAACCCGGCGCCGACAAGTGGGTCCCTCATATCAATGGCACACCCTTTTCCCACTTTTTTTTTGTAATTTTTGCCGAAAATTGGCTTGGCGCCCGCATGCAGCCATTTACCGCCAAATACCCCGCCCATTATGCGAACAAAACGAATCTTAACCTCCCCACTTCCTCATTATCGTCCCCATCTCCTCCAATTCTTTCCTTTCCCTCCTCCAACTCGGTTCCTGATCTGCACCCACCGCCGCCGCTTGTCTTCGCCGTCGCGTCGTCATTGGAGGGACGCCGGTGTAGGACAGGCCGCACCCGGAGGCCGCCGCGACGTGCCTCCCCACCATCAATGCTCAAACCTTAAGGACTCCTGGACTTCCTCTTTGTCAGAGTTACGGCAACCCTAAAGCCATTGATCTATTCACTTTTCACTTATGAAAGAGTAATGCATGTACCTGTGTGTCTATGTAGTTAACTTGTTCAATGTAGCTGGACTGCAGATTGCATCAATGGAGACTCAATCGACGTCACCTGCATTCAACACACCAACACCTGCTTCATTGTCCAGACCCAGGGCGATGATGTCACTTTTTCAAACACCTTCGTCCTGGACAGCGACACCTCCTGCCGATGAAGATGGAGGTGATGGCAGCCAATCATAAGAAAACCTCCGGCTTTCCACTCAGGACGATGACAGGTAACAACACATTGTCTGTCTAGATGCTACTGCAATGATTTAGAATTCGACAAAATACTTCAATAATAGTGAGATCCTTCAATAAACGATAGTGAGATGCTTCAATAATATGAAAGACACATTATTGTTTGCCATTCTCAAGTTGTTCCTTCTTTAAATATTGTTTAGGGTGTGCTTATGTTTCTCATTACATTTTGTGATAGCTCAGAACAAACATGGACTATTTCTTTCACTTGCAAGGGGGCATCGCGAGGACAACAATTTGCTCAGCATACAATAGCCAGGGATGACCTCACGTTTGGTAACTTAATAACAATGAAATCAAATTTGGGGTATGGTACTAGGGACTACTTGTACTACAAGAAGAGAAGTGGTAACTCTGTAGCAACACTAAATGAGATCGAATATGATGTTGATGCCAATGCAATGATATCAAGTAATGTAGAGGAGAGGGAGGTCAGATTAGTATTGTCAAGGGATCAAATAATAGAGCAAACTGTGGACATAACACCCATTAAATTGCCAAGAACTATGGCATCAAATAGTGAACATTCCATAGATGAATCACTTGATGATTACAAGGTGTGGCTTAAAAATATGCATAGACAGGGCCAAGGCATGGGTAAGTTATGTTGCTGCCCTATTATGAATTGTTATATTATATTATATTGCAATGGCCAGATCACTAATAGCAGCATGGCTTTCGCAAATTTTGAAGATATATATAGGGATGACACAGTCAAGACTTACAAAGAATGGTTAAGGGTGCAAGGACAACTAGATCAAATTAGTAATATATACCTTCTTTTTCCAAAATATCAACCAACTTATTATTAGTCCTTCGCAATACATTTATTGTTTACACTTGTGACCTATTGTCTGCAGGTGCATATGACAACCCTACAAATCAGATAGATTTACTAAATTCTAGTCAAGATAGCAATCCAACACCACCTCTGAACCAGCCATCACATGCTCGGCGTGAGAAAACACAGGGAGATAGTAAGTGATGCTTATTGTGATTTTATTTTGATGTTCAGTTTAGTTTTCCCTATGTAAATGATTTTGTTTAATCTCTTGCACTGTATATTGTTTCGATGGACAAGACTCCCAAAAGAGGAAGGCACGAGGTACTGTGAAGGATTGGTAGCCAGCCACAAGAGATCCAAGCAGGGCAGTCAGAAGCTTAAAGTCCAATTCTCTACATGTGGAGGAGCTGTAGGTGAGAACGCACGCACATTTACTGATGAAATAGTAGTGTACACAAGGAAAAAAGCACCACTCATTGGGGTGAGAACATGGAAGGATATCCACCAAGATGTCAAATATTCAATAGTATCTAATATGATGGTAAGTTTCTGATTTGTTTTTGCTAGCATACACAGTTTTGTTACCAAATTAGTTAAGAAGTGACCAAGAATTTATGTTTTATATGTTGAACAGCATAAGTGGGACATTGAGAATAACGAAGAAAATAGGAAAAAATATGGACCATCGCTAATGAGCGTTACAAAGGATGGCGAGCAACATTAAGTGCTACGTACAGGGCGTACACCACCTATGAGGAGAGAATGAGACATAAGCCAGAAGAGTTGGACATTGTTGAATGGCACTATCAGGTTTTGTATTTTGGCAAGACAAGTTTTTAGGTTTGATGACCTTTACTTTATTCTTGCCATTTGCACTTGATGAAATAAAGGCTATGTTTTAGTACATTGCAATATTTTTTATAATTGACTCCTTGTGCAGAGGGTTAGTTGCAAGAATTCTTGGAATCGGTAGAATGTAAAGGTACACCATCGGGCAGGATCAAAGACTTTTTCTCAGTGTGCCTTTGAGAAGGTAATAACTTCAGAAGCACATGACCATGCTTCATTACCTTTTGAAATATCACTAATTTGTTACATTCTTGCCTAATTAGAGGGACCCAATAACTGGTGATGAGCCAAATGATTTGGAGCTTTTCATGATCATGCACAGTAAGAATGGGCAATGGACAAGCCAAGAATCTAGGGATGTCTATGTGAGTATATAACAGTTTGTATAAACCTTATTAACTGATGCAAAGTGACCACCTACAAAATCATTTTCAATTAACTACTTCAACTGTCCTCCATTGTTAGAATAATGCATGCAGCAAAATTTTGGAGAGGGAAACAGATGGACAAGCACTCATCATCTTAGACATGGAGCAAAATCAGATTTTCCAGTCAGCCTACCAGGAAACAAGAAACTACAAATCAACCAAGATCTATGCTAATGGATACTTGGCAAAATACCCAATGTAACACCTCAGGTGTTAGCCTTGCATAACTTGACTTGCATAACATGAGCATGATCATCATGCATTCATAAACAAGCATTTACAATTGAAACATTTGATTGAAACATCTGCAACATTTGCTTGTTATCGCATGTTTCATTATCATATGCAACCTTTCTCGTTATTTCATGTCTCCATGTGTATCTGCAAATGATCATGAATGAAAACATGTACTTGGTAGATGTGGGTCACAAAAACATGTAACCACACTTGGGTTAGCAATTAGAACATTGTTCATGAAAGTCACTTTTCTTAATCAAGCCTTTAAGGCATGTTTCCTGTGATTGCCCTAACTAGCTCTATGAGTGACTACTACATAAAATGATTGAATGACCTTGAAAATTGGTTAAACATGCTTAGGATATCATTATGAACAACTTTGGTATTTAGGGCTAGGGCTAATTTGGTCATGTAGTCATGGTTTGAGTATGTATCATAATTTCAAAGTGACATGTTTGACTAAAGTTGAACTAGGTGCTAGAGACCTTGCATGGAGGAGTTCACTAAAGCAAAGTTGTAGTGTTTGACATAAGGAACAACTTTTATTTTTAGGTCATGGACTGATTTAGCTCCTAGCATGCTTGAATAGGTCCCACAAAAATCAGAAAAATCAACCTTGGCAACACTTAGTCGTTTTTGTTCTGAGTCATGCCCTGATAGTGCTGTCAGCCCGACCTTTGGTACATTATAACTCAGTTTATGTTGCGAATTAGCACGAGATCATTGAACAACATTTGGAGATGGTACTTAGGACTATGACTTTTGTTCTGAATGAATTCACTGAATCGCTTTGCTTAGGGAGTTAATTCAATTGCAAAACACGTCGTCAGGCTCGGCATGTCGCGACTGACGAACTGAATCGAAGCCGTTCGGTGGCCGACCGGCGCCAGAGCGCGAACGCTGTGTGTCCACGGCGACGGCCGCGCATCGCCAACGCCCTGATCGCGCAGGCCACGACGTGCCTGGGCGCGGCCTTAACCCTGCCAGCGTCTGCCCGAGCCATCCCGCGCCCTCATTTCGCTTTTCCCAGCCTCTCTTCCTCGCCGCAGCAGCAGCCGAGCTCCCGCAGCTCCGTCGTCACCATAGCTGTGCACAAGCTCGCACCTAGCCACTCCATCACCACCGCAGCACTCCATCGCCACCCCAGCAACCCCCTGCCTCCTCCCGTGCCCACTGACAGCATTCGGTAAGCGCCAGCGTCGTGCGCAAGCTCGCCGGAGCTCCACCGCCAAGTCCGTCACCGTGGCTGGGGCGCGTCCCTCCACCGTAGACTGTGTAGCCATGCGTGTTAGGTTCGCCTGAGTTCAGGGAAGCTCGTCTGCGCCCCTTTGTGCCTCGCCGTGACCTCCACCAGCGTACCGCCATAGTCCAGCCCCGCCGCTCCGCCATGGCCGCCGCCGTCATCTCTAGAGTCGACAATAGGGCCAGCCAACTGGCTCATTAGATGCGCTAGGTCGAGTAGAAAGTTTGGTGAAGATGTCACCGCCGGTAACCTCACCGTCGACGAGCTCTGGCCACGTCCATAGAGAGGCGCCGCCGGCTCTGTTTCCGTCTCGATGATGTGTGGGTCCAACTGACGCGTAGGTCCCACCGGTCAGCGACTCCATGTTTTAAATCTAGTTCAGTTTGAATGCAGATTTCACATGTTTTTGTAATTTTTGTATCTTCAACTTGCTGGCTCCATAAATTGTGAAATCAATTTGTTAGTGTTCCTTAGGAAGTGTAGTATTTAGGAAAAATATGTTTTTAACATTTACAGTAGAAAGTTTTGGAGATTTAAATAGGGATTTGAAATGTGCTTTTGAATGCATTCAAATTTGTTTATTTTATATCTAGAGTTGCTATGCTCCAAAAATTATGAAATTTTTGTGGTAAGCTAGTCTTAGCATATATGAGCTCTAGTAAAAATTTGAGGACTCGTGCATGTGTAGATTTATAGTTATAGTTTTTTCTTTTATGAATAGTTAATCCTTACATGAATTTTTATAAATTATTTATGAGTCCAAAATTCATGAAATTTGTTGGAGGTAATCCTAGTACCATATGGATGCTAAGAAAAATAGGAAATCTGTTGCTTGACACTTTTCAATAGGATTTTCCATTTATGCTATTTCAAGCCTTGCTGCCTTATCATTTTTGTATAGGATGTTTTACTTGGTAAAATGACATGAAACTTTTATAGTAGTCCTTTGATAGCATTAGTAAGGCACTATAAATTTTTGAGAATTTATGAAGTATATCTGATATATGTTTATTATTTAACCTAGATATCTAAATAAAATAATAAAGGCAATTAAATAAATAGTTTGGGCTTCACCATTATATTATCTTAAATGTATTTGGTATGCTTAAACTGTTGGTAGATTCTATGTTGTCAAATTTTGAATGATTACGTGAAGTAGAAGTATTATTACTTTATATTGCATATTAAATAGTTTCCAGAATGATTCTAGAGTTTGATGAGTTGCATGTTGAAACTGATGTGTACTATAAAAATGGTTAATAAAAAAGTTGTAGAGAATTTGATAAGCTTTCCAAAAAGTCCAGGATCACTGTTTTTGGATTGGTAGAACTCCAGTTATGAGTGAAACAAGTAGCTACTGTTTGTGGCATAGTCGATGCATTGTAGAAGTAGTTAAGTAATAATCGAGAAGAGATATGCACCTACTCAATAAACATGATGCACTTGTTAACATTTATGCATTCGTAATACTTATGCCATACTCATGCATCTAGGATCGGAGGAAGAGATCACGTTGCTGGAATTCGAAGAAGCAGAGGAAGGGAACCAGCAGGAGGATCCGCAAGCCGCAGCTCCCGAAGGCGTGGAGCAGAACCCTGAAGAGCTTCCGGAGTGCCCTGACCACCGCCCTACTTCCTTTCTACGAGGCAAGCCCCAGAGCATTATAAGTCTCCCAGTAATTTACAAATGTTTACTTACGTATTTATGGTTGATGCATTAGGTTATAAGAGTTGAATGAAACCACTTGATGCATGTACATTCCTTGTCCAGATATTACACCTTTAACCGGTATAGGTCCAGGCTCGAATAAATGCTTAGCCATGCTTAGACCGGTAGAAGTCGGGTGATGTCCTGTCACCTGCGAGATATAGGTGGATACCGGAGCACAGTTGGCTATATCTGCCATCGTGGAACAGAACCATGAGGTAAAAGTAAATCAAGATCGGATGGGAGGTCGATAGAGAAGCAACAAGACATGGAGGTCTTGGGTGTGGATCTATCCCCATCTGTGTCGATCAAGGACCGTACCGTTGTTGGAACTTCTGACAAGATTGAACGCATGCCTCTCACTTAGCTGGCCGGATAACTCATTCCGACCGCGAAGCCGAGTAATTCAACTCAGGCCGGGAATTGTTCTGTTGTGCGCTCCTTCCAGGGAACGATCAAACTGAGCCCAAGGGCAGGCTTGGCCTGAGCATCCTGGCATCTGGTGTTCCAGATTGTGTGGCACAATACGGACCCACGAAATGTGTACCGGAGTTGTACCAAAGGTGACCTAAGGCTATCGTGGCTAGTAGACCTGGGTTTGTGTTAGGAATAAATTCCCAGCTGGTTGAAATCGATTCGAATCGCCGTCTCTCCCGGATAGTGAGAAACTTGACTAGCTCCAACATCGTAGTAACTGTGTTATGAAACATGATGGTTTAGATGAATATGGAATTACAACACCTACTATGGTTACTATTGTATGCTTCTAAATGATCTACCACATGTTTGGCATAGGATAGTTGCTAATCTAGAAATAGATAGTTATAATTAACTTGATAAAGGAATCATAATTGTACAATGGATCAATTGCCTTTTACGCAAAATGTTGTCAAGTTACGTCCACTTATACAGCCTTGCATAATCCTTGGAGTCATTTTATTTCTGGTTCATGACGGGTAAGTCTAGCTGAGTACCTTCATGTACTCAGGGTTTATTTCCCCGTTGTTGCAGATGGCACTGTGTATCATGGGTATTGCAAGAGTTGCTTCTATCCCGCCGTGGATGAGGAGTAAGCCTTGGGCAGGCTTCTTTAGTAATTCCTATCTTTGCTTTTGTGGACCGTGATCTGGCTTGGCACTGTATCAAACTATGTTGGAAACTTTATCTTCAAACTTAATTGCTTCCGCTTTATTTATCAAACTCGGTTTGTAATAACTTTTATTCGTACTCTGATGATGAAAAGTATCTATGAACTTTATGTAATATGTGGCATGTATGTTGAATCCTGTACGATCTTGGTTGTTGTAAATCGTTTATCGAGACCCGTCGTGGTACTCGACGGACTACCGGGTTTATATGGGTTCAAGTATAACAGTGCGACCGCTTGCGGATTGCCATTGTACTTGTATTCTTATAAATTGGTTGGTTCTACGACAGCTAGCATCAGAGCAAGATTCAACATTAATTGTCACAAGTGTATTTAAAACAAAAGTTTTTGTTTTCCAAAAACCCTTCTCTAGCAACTATTAGTTATATAATAGGTATTTGAAATCTAAAGTGTGCCAATGATCACTTTCCTTATGCCCAAATTAAGGACTATTAGGTGGCTATTTAAGTACTAACATGGGGGTTTTTACTTCGTCGTCCATATGGCGTGCTATTGTATGGATGCCATTCACTTGAGTGGTAATGTATGGATCAAATGCCTCTATGCCAAGGTAAGATGAATGTATGACTGCAAGATGGGAGCATGCGGTCGGGAAGAGTTAGCTTTGGTACGGCTATGTATGCATGCTTGCATGTGTATATGGTACGTATTTAATTGTGGGTTTAAATTATTGTCGGGTAGATTGATACGGAAGTATATGTATGGGTATACATATATGAAAGTATTTACAATTATATTCTGCATATTTCATTATGGGTTTAGGGCTGAAATGAAATTTTATGCAGGTACACTAACAACGAAACATGTAGCTCGATTAGTTATGCTATTTATGAGAAAACGTATGTATGCCATCGTGTCTACCATTAGAAACAATTTTTTTCTAAGTTTGTGAGGACGTACGGCATGAGCATGCATCATGTTAAATTACCATTCACATAATTACATTGTTCCTCCCCTTATAAAATTCTTACTCGGTTATGTAACTCTTATCCATTATGTCATTGTCTCACCAAGGGGTACATGTTAATGGTGCAGATGGCACGCACCAAGCAGACTGCTCACAAGTCCACCGGAGGCAGAGCTCCTAGCCGTCAGCTTGCTCCACGTACCCGTCAACGTCACATGTTCCTTGGAGAGTTTGGGATGCCTACACTCTTGTGGAGAGTGCTCAGCTATGTAGGCTATCCTGATGGAATGGAACCCTACTACTTCTGGGCGAATGAGCGGTTGGGAGAAGGTCTCTTAGTTACTGTGGAGGCCGTTGTTTGTCCCCGAGGTGACGATTCTGAGTGGACAGGTTGGTGTTATGAGTCAACTGGTAGGACTGCTGAAGAAGCAGCTGGCAGGGCAGCCTTTGGGATCCTGAGAGATATAATGGATCATTTTCCTCAGGAGCTGGCAGCCACTTTGGTTGGAGTTTTTCCGAGGGGCAACCCCTCCACTGACTCATGGCAGCAGGCAAGAGGAAGACCCTTGGAGATTGGTGCAGCAGAAGGGCAGAACAGTGATAACCCTGCCATGAGCGCCATGTTCGCAATGATGAGAGTGTTAGATGGAGTTGAAGGTAGCCTCAGACGTGTATCTGGTGCTCTTGGTCATGCCCATGAGGACCGACGTCAGCTTCAGAGGGAGCACGATGCTGAGATTGAGAGGCTCACTGAAGAGATGACTCGGTTAACTCACCAGCGGAATGCAGCTTGGTCCAGGGAAGATGTCCTGAGAGCTCGACAGTTTGAGCTGGGATAGCAGCTGGCTAATGTGGAAGAATACAACGATAATCTACATGAAGAGGTTCATCTACTGAACAATCAGCTCCACCCTTATGTCCCACCTAGAGCTGCAGAAATGGATCTAGAAGGGTATGAGGAAGAAGAAGAAGTGGAGCCTAAAGAAGAAGTAGAACCTGAGGAAGGAGATGATCCTACGTCTGACCTCGATAGTGATCATGATGAGGATTAGATCGCTTAGCACTTAGTGGAAGGACTAATGTATCACCTTTATTCATGTAATGGACCTGTAGTTCGAATTTGGCATTAGTAACCAGACTATCATGTAATGTTGATGAAGTGCACGTTTGGTTGAACGTCAATGCAATTCCAGTCCTTTGTCGGTAATTATGATTTAAATTTGCATGCGTTATGAGTGCGATAAGTGGTCAAATTGGTGATGTCATGTTGCGAGAATGAATTGTTATGCCTCTGTTTTTATTGTGCTTTTGAGAATTTTCTCCAGTAATTTCAGTTTGGCATGAGTACCTAATTCATCTGCAATCTCTTGACATCCACCAATAATCGCTTGTTGTTGCAACTTCGTAGATGACGCGCACCCGTGCTGGAGCTGGTGGTAGCCAGGATGGCAACCATGATGACTTGCCACCCCCACCGCCGCCGTCTGCTCAGGAATTCTTTACCCAGTTCCTGGGGAGCCAGAGGACAATGGAAGAAGCTTTGCGCCTTATCGCGCAAAACACTGCTCGTGGCCACCCACATCAACTAGGGGCCAAGCCAAATCAGCACAGTACATTCAAGGAGTTTCTGGACACGAAGCCTCCGATCTTCAAGGTGGCTGAGGAACCACTGTAGGCCGATGAGTGGCTGAATACCATTGAGCAGAAATTCCGTCTGTTGAGGGTCACGGAGCATCTGAAAGCAGAGTATGCTTCTCATCAATTGCAAGGACCATCAGGGATCTGGTGGACACACTTCCTATCGTCTCTGCCTGCTAATGCGAGAGTGACCTGGGAATAGTTTAAGCTGGCTTTTAGGGGACACCATATTCCCCCGGGCCTGATGCGCATGAAAGCGGCCAAATTTATGAGGCTCACTCAGGGAACAAAGTCACTCACAGAATATATGCACGCATTCAACAACTTGTCAAGATATGCTCCCAGTTTCGTGGATACTGAGGAAAAAAAGATAGAGAGTTTCAAGCGAGGTTTGGGTACCAAACTGATGAAGACTATGGCAAATTCTCGATGTGCCACGTACAATGAGTTTATTAGTGATGCCTTGACCCAAGAAAACCACAACAACATGCATGCAGTTGCTAAAGGTCGCAAGAGGGCATATGAGGCCGGTGCATCCGGATCTTTCCAGTCAAAAGCACCTATCATAGCTAGGCCACAATTCCATCCACCTGCACCCAAGTTTAGGCCTCCACCACCGAAAGCTCAGAATAATAGGCCACAGAAACCATTCCGTAAGGTGTTCACTATTGCCTTACCAAAAGGAAATGGCAATCAGGACAGCTCCACCGGATTCAGAAGTAATCAACCATGTTTCAACTGCAACCAACTGGGTCATTGGTCCAAGGAATGCCCCACCCCAAGAGGAATGGCAACCCAAATCAGAACAATCAAAGGCAGGTGAATGCCAGGGCATGTCAGGGACAAGTGCATTATACCGCTGTGGAGGAAGTGCCCACTGGAGAAGTTGTCACGGCTAGTATGTTTCTCGTCAACAAGCATCCCGCTGTTGTTTTATTTGATTCAGGAGCTTCTCATTCATTTATGAGTCAAGCATTTGCATCTAGACATGATCAAGAAATAATAGAAGTAAGCAAAGGGGGTTTTAACATAAGTTCAGCAGGGGGAACTGTTACTACCAAAAAGATAGTCAAAAATGTACTCATCTTGATACAAGGGAGGGAGTACACAACAGATTTGATAATATTGCCGGGGTTGTCGATAAGTGTAATCTTAGGCATGAATTGGATGAAGTATCATGGTGCTCTTATTGACACTAGCACCCGTACTATCATGTTGAGAGAACCCACGGGAGGGAATGCTTTTCTAGTACCACTCTCCCGCGATTTCGAACCCCAACATTTAGCCTATGCTATCCAAACCACCACAGTATGTGATATCCCCATGGTTTGTGAGTTTCCGGATGTATTCCCAGAAGAATTACCAGGTCTACCACCGGATAGGGACGTGGAATTTAAGATTGAATTAGTGCCAGGTACCGCACCCATATCCAGAAGGCCCTATAGAATGCCACCCAATGAGTTAGCAAAACTTAAGGTTCAATTGCAAGATCTATTGGACAAGGGTCTTATCCAACCCAGCTCATCTCCGTGGGGATGTCCAGCATTGTTTGTGAAAAAGAAGGATAAGTCACTGAGAATGTGTGTAGATTACAGACCACTCAATGCTGTGACCATCAAGAACAAATATCCGTTGCCCCGCATAGACATCTTGTTCGATCAGCTAGTGAAGGCAAAAGTATTCTCCAAAATTGATTTGAGATTAGGTTACCATCAGATAAAGATCAGACCGGAGGATATACCTAAAACTGCTTTCTCTACTAGGTACGGCTTATACGAGTATTTGGTTATGTCTTTCGGACTAACAAATGCTCTAGCCTATTTCATGTACCTGATGAACTCGGTATTCATGCCCGAACTTGATAAGTTCGTGGTCGTGTTTATCGATGACATATTGATTTATTCAGAAAATGAGTTAGATCATGAGGAGCATCTGAGTATTGTCCTATCCAGACTGAGGGAGCATAAGCTATATGCCAAGTTTAGCAAATGTGAATTTTGGATGAGCAAAGTACCTTTCTTAGGTCACATTTTATCAAGAGATGGAATCTCAGTAGACCCATCCAAAGTACAAGAGGTCATGGATTGGAAAGCCCCAACTTCGGTTCATGAAGTTCGGAGTTTTCTAGGGTTAGCAGGATACTATCGTCGGTTTATTCCAGATTTCTCAAAGATAGCTAAGCCTATGACCAGACTACTTTAGAAAGATGAGAAGTACAAATGGACACCAGAATGTGAAACAGCTTTTCACACCCTCAGAACTTTGTTGACTACAGCACCTGTGCTAGCACAACCAGACATTAAAAAGCCTTTTGATGTATTTTGTGATGCATCAGGAATAGGTTTGGGATGTGTGCTTATGCAAGAAGGGAGAGTAATTGCATATGCTTCTCGGCAATTGAGAAAACATGAAGTCAACTACCCTACACATGATCTAGAACTTGCAGCCGTTGTCCATGCATTAAAGATATGGAGACATTACTTGTTGGGCAATGTATGTCATATCTATACTGACCACAAAAGTCTCAAGTATATCTTTACCCAGCCTGAACTGAACATGAGACAACGAAGATGGTTAGAATTGATTAAGGACTACAATTTAGAAGTGCATTACCATCCGGGTAAAGCTAATGTAGTAGCCGATGCACTCAGTCGGAAGTCTCATTGCAACACTGTGGAAGCATTGTTGGAAGATGGATTCAACTTGTTACATCCTGCTGTACTACACAATATCACAATCAGTTGTTCACTTGAGAGCAAAATCATAGAGCTACAGTAGACAGATGTAGGAATAAGTCACATCAAGAGAAAAATGCAAGAGCAAGAAACCAAACATTTTAGATTGGACGAAAGAGGTGTATTATGGTTTGAGGACCGACTAGTGGTACCAAAAGACCGTGAGCTAAGGAATCAAATTTTAGAAGAAGCTCACTCATCCAAATTGTCTATCCATCCGGGTAGTAGTAAAATGTATCAAGATTTAAGAACCCGTTTTTGGTGGACTAAGATGAAGAAAGAGATCGTAGCCTATGTTGCTAGGTGTGATAACTGCAGTAGAGTGAAAGCCGTCCATATGAAAACTGCTGGATTACTTCAGCCATTGCTGATTCCAGGATGGAAATGGGAGGAAACCAGCATGGACTTTATCACAGGCCTTCCAATGACGCCACAAGGTCACGATTCAATATGGGTTATTGTTGATCGTCTCACCAAGTCAGCACATTTTGTACTAGTTCACACAACATATCACATGGGGAAATACTCTGAGTTATATGTTTCCTAGATCATGAGACTGCATGGAGTACCCAGGACTATAATCTCAGATCGAGGACCACAGTTCATAGCTCGTTTCTGGGAGCACTTACACCAGGCTTTGGGAACCAAGCTAATCAGAAGTTCAGCTTATCATCTGTAAACTTCAGGACAGACAGAGCGAGTGAACCAAATCCTAGAAGATTTACTTAGAGCTTGTGTTATATCTTCAAAAGGTTCATGGGAGAAATGGTTACCTTTAGCTGAATTCTCCTATAACAATAGTTATCAAGCGAGTATCAAAATGGCTCCATTTGAAGCCTTGTATGGCAGAAAGTGCAGAACTCCATTGAATTGGATTGAGCCCGGTGAAAGGAGATACTTTGGTATTGATTTTGTCAATGAAGCCGAAGAGCAAGTACGTATCATCCAACAACACATGAAGGTAGCTCAATCAAGATAGAAGAGTTATGCCGACAGAAGAAGAAGACCACTAACTTTTGAAGTGGGTGACTATGTATACTTGAGAGTATCACCCATGAGAGGTGTGAAAAGATTTGGGATGAAAAAGAAGCTTTCACCAAGATATGTAGGGCCATACAAAATTTTGGAACGAAAAGGGAAGGTTGCGTATAAGTTACAACTTCCACCAGAGATGAGTGCAATCTTTGATGTGTTCCATGTTTCTCAGCTAAAGAAATGTCTTCGAGTATCGGAAGAAGCTATTGCACCCACCAACGTGCAGCTCCAATCGGATTTGACCTATGAAGAAAAGCCAATTCGAGTATTAGAAGAGATGGAGAGAGTGACAAGGAGTAAGATTATTAAGTTCTATAAGTTGGTGTGGAACAATCATAGTGAACAAGATGCTACGTGGGAAAGAGAAGATTATCTACGAGAAGTTTATCCTGCCTTTTTCCAAGAATGGTAGGTCTTGCAAATCTCGGGACAAGATTTTTATAAGGGGGAGGGGCTGTAACACCTCGGGTGTTAGCCTTGCATAACTTGACTTGCATAACATGAGCATGATCACACATTCATAAACAAGCATTTACAATTGAAACATTTGATTGAAACATCTGCAACATTTGCTTGTTATCGCATGTTTCGTTATCATATGCAACCTTTCTCGTTATTTCATGTCTCCATGTGTATCTGCAAATGATCATGAATGAAAACATGTACTTGGTAGATGTGAGTCACAAAAACATGTAACCACACTTGGGTTAGCAATTAGAACATTGTTCATGAAAGTCACTTTTCTTAATCAAGCCTTTAAGGCATGTTTCCTGTGATTGCCCTAACTAGCTCTATGAGTGACTACTACATAAAATGATTGAATGACCTTGCAAATTGCTTAAACATGCTTAGGATATCATTATGAACAACTTTGGTATTTAGGGCTAGGGCTAATTTGGTCATTTAGTCATGGTTTGAGTATGTATCATAATTTCAAAGTGACATGTTTGACTAAAGTTGAACTAGGTGCTAGAGACCTTGCATGGAGGAGTTCACTAAAGCAAAGTTGTAGTGTTTGACATAAGGAACAACTTTTATTTTTAGGTCATGGACTGATTTAGCTCCTAGCATGCTTGAATAGGTCCCACAAAAATCAGAAAAATCAACCTTGGCAACACTTAGTCGTTTTTGTTCTGAGTCATGACCTGACAGTGCTGTCAGCCCGACCTTTGGTACGTTATAACTTAGTTTATGTTGCGAATTAGCACGAGATCATTGAACAACATTTGGAGATGGTACTTAGGACTACGACTTTTGTTCTGAATGAATTCACTGAATCGCTTTGCTTAGGGAGTTAATTCAATTGCAAAACACGTCGTCAGGCTCGGCATGTCGCGACTGACGAACTGAATCGAAGCCGTTCGGTGGCCAACCGGCGCTAGAGCGCGAACGCCGCGTGTCCGCGGCGACGGCCGCGTGTCGCCAATGCCCTGATCGCGCAGGCCACGACGTGCCTGGGCGTGGCCTTAACCTTGCCAGCGTCTGCCCGAGCCATCCCGCGCCCTCATTTCGCTTTTCCCGGCCTCTCTTCCTCGCCGCAGCAGCAGCCGAGCTCCCGTAGCTCCGCTATCGCCATAGCCGTGCACAAGCTCGCGCCTAGCCACTCCATCACCACCGCAGCACTCCATCGCCACCCCAGCAACCCCCTGCCTCCTCCCGTGCCCGCTGACAGCATTCGGTAAGCGCCAGTGTCGTGCGCAAGCTCGCCGGAGCTCCACCGCCAAGTCCATCACCGTGGCTGGGGCGCGTCCCTCCACCGTAGACTGTGTAGCCATGCGCGTTAGGTTTGCCTGAGTTCAGGGAAGCTCGTCCGCGCCCCTTTGTGCCTCGCCGTGGCCTCCACTGGTGTACCACCGTATTCCAGCCCCGCCGCTCCGCCATGGCCGCCGCCATCATCTCTAGAGTCGACAATAGGGCCGGCCAACTGGCTCATTAGATGCGCTAGGTCGAGTAGAAAGTTTGGTGAAGATGTCACCGCCGGCAACCTCGCCATCGACGAGCTCTGGCTACGTCCGTAGAGAGGCGCCACCGGCTTTGTTTCCGTCTCGATGACGTGTGGGTCCAACTGACGCATAGGTCCCACCGGTCAGCGACTCCATGTTTTAAATCCAGTTCAGTTTGAATGCAGATTTCACATGTTTTTGTAATTTTTGTATCTTCAACTTGCTGGCTCCATAAATTGTCAAATAAATTTGTTAGTGTTCCTTAGGAAGTGTAGTATTTAGGAAAAATATGTTTTTAACATTTACAGTAGAAAGTTTTGGAGATTTAAATAGGGATTTGAAATGTGCTTTTGAATGCATTCAAATTTGTTTATTTTATATCTAGAGTTCCTGTACTCCAAAAATTATGAAATTTTTGTGGTAAGCTAGTATTAGCATATATGAGCTCTGGTAAAAATTTGAGGACCAGTGCATGTGTAGATTTATAGTTATATATTTTTCTTTTATGAATAGTTAATCCTTACATGAATTTTTATAAATTATTTATGAGTCCAAAATTCATGAAATTTGTTGGAGGTAATCCTAGTACCATATGGATGCTAAGAAAAATAGGAAATCTGTTGCTTGACACTTTTCAATAGGATTTTCCATTTATGCTATTTCCAGCCTTGCTGCCTTATCATTTTTGTATAGGATGTTTTACTTGGTAAAATGACATGAAACTTTTATAGTAGTCCTCTGATAGCATTAGTAAGGCACTGTAAATTTTTGAGAATTTATGAAGTATATCTGATATATGTTTATTATTTAACCTAGATATCTAAATATAATAATAAAGGCAATTAAATAAATAGTTTGGGCTTCACCATTATATTATCTTAAATGTATTTGGTATGCTTAAACTGTTGGTAGATTCTATGTTGTCAAATTTTGAATGATTACGTGAAGTAGAAGTATTATTACTTTATATTGCATATTAAATAGTTTCCGGAATGATTCTAGAGTTTGATGAGTTGCATGTTGAAACTGATGTGTACTGTAAAAATGGTTAATAACAAAGTTGTAGAGAATTTGATAAGCTTTCCAGAAAGTCTAGGATCACTATTTTTGGATTAGTAGAACTCCAGTTATGAGTGAAACAAGTAGCTACTGTTTGTGGCATAGTCGATGCATTGTAGAAGTAGTTAAGTAATAATCGAGAAGAGATATGCACCTACTCAATAAACATGATGCACTTGTTAACATTTATGCATTCGTAATACTTATGCCATACTCATGCATCTAGGATCGGAGGAAGAGATCACGTTGCTGGAATTCGAAGAAGCAGAGGAAGGGAACCAGCAGGAGGATCCGCAAGCCGCAGCTCCCGAAGGCGTGGAGCAGAACCCTGAAGAGCTTCCGGAGTGCCCTGACCACCGCCCTACTTCCTTTCTGTGAGGCAAGCCCCGGAGCATTATAAGTCTCCCAGTAATTTACAAATGTTTACTTACGTATTTATGGTTGATGCATTAGGTTATAAGAGTTGAATGAAACCACTTGATGCATGTACATTCCTTGTCCAGATATTACACCTTTAACCGGTATAGGTCCAAGGTCGAATAAATGCTTAGCCATGCTTAGACTGGTAGAAGTCGGGTGATGTCCTGTCACCTGCGAGATATAGGTGGATATCGGAGCACGGTTGGCTATATCTGCCATCGTGGAACAGAACCATGAGGTAAAAGTAAATCAAGACCGGACGGGAGGTCGATAGAGAAGCAACAAGACATGGAGGTCTTGGGTGTGGATCTATCCCCGTCTGTGTCGATCAAGGACCGTACCGTTGTTGGAACTTCTAACAAGATTGAACGCATGCCTCTCACTTAGCTAGCCGGATAACTCGTTTCGACCGCGAAGCCGAGTAATTCAACTCAGGCCGGGAATCATTCTGTTGTGCGCTCCTTCCGAGGAATGATCAGACTGAGCCCAAGGGCAGGCTTGGCCTGAGCATCCTGGCATCTGGTGTTCTAGATTGTGCGGTGCAGTACGGACCCACGAAATGTGTACCGGAGTTGTACCAAAGGTGACCTAAGGCTATCGTGGCTGGTAGACCTAGGTTTGTGTTAGGAATAAATTCCTAGCTGGTTGAAATCGATTCGAATCGCCGTCTCTCCCGGATAGTGAGAAACTTGACTAGCTCCAACATCGTAGTAACTGTGTTATGAAACATGATGGTTCGGATGAATATGGAATTACAACACCTGCTATGGTTACTATTGTATGCTTCTAAATGATCTACCACATGTTTGGCACAGGATAGTTGCTAATCTAGAAATGGATAGTTATAATTAACTTGATAAAGGAATCATAATTGTACAACGGATCAATTGCCTTTTACGCAAAATGTTGTCAAGTTATGTCCACTTATATAGCCTTGCATAATCCTTGGAGTCATTTTATTTCTGGTTCATGACGGGTAGGTCTAACTGAGTACCTTCACGTACTCATGGTTTATTTTCCCATTGTTGCAGATGGCACTATGTATCATGGGTATTGCAAGAGTTGCTTCTAT
This sequence comes from Miscanthus floridulus, assembly GCF_019320115.1. Classification (NCBI taxonomy): domain Eukaryota; kingdom Viridiplantae; phylum Streptophyta; class Magnoliopsida; order Poales; family Poaceae; genus Miscanthus; species Miscanthus floridulus. Next base: position 66,640,121 of record NC_089588.1, on the reverse strand, counting down.
CCCGCCGTGGATGAGGAGTAAGCCTTGGGTAGGGTTCTTTAGTAATTCCTATCTTTGCTTTTGTGGACCGTGATCTGGCTTGGCACTATATCAAACTATGTTGGAAACTTTATCTTCGAACTTAATTGCTTCCGCTTTATTTATCAAACTCGGTTTGTAATAACTTTTATTCGTACTCTGATGATGAAAAGTATCTGTGAACTTTATGTAATATGTGGCATGTATGTTGAATCCTGTATGATCTTGGTTGTTGTAAATCGTTTATCGAGACCCGTCGTGGTACTCGACGGACTACCGGGTTTATATGGGTTCAAGTATAACAGTGCGACTGCTTGCGGATTGCCATTGTACTTGTATTCTTATAAATTGGTCGGTTCTGTGACACCCAACTAGAAGGCAACTACTGTCTGAGGATTACCTGTACCAAGTGCATTAGGAATCGGCACTAGCCGAAGCATTTTCAAAGCTACAAGGGAGATTAGAATCTCAAGAGGTTGAAAGGGAAGCCGAAAGGGAAGAACATAGGCGTCAGATGGAACAAATGATGAAGGCAAGGGAGGCCGATAGAGAAGCTCTTAGGCAAGAGTTTATGGCAATGATGCAAGCAACACATGTACAAGCATCAATACAACAGGTAATAGTCGGCTACAAACCATGCATCATTTTCGTAGTTTCAAACTCCACTCATGATTTTTCTGACCAAAATTGAAATGCAGGCTACCAAAGATGGGGGACAAAATGCAGAGGTTGCTGCTACAACAAACATGGATGAAGAAAATGTAAATATAGAAAGTGAAGAAATATCACATCATCATGTAGTTTGAGAACTAAAGAGTGTTTAATGTTGTCATGTGATAGTCCTTAGTATGAGGCATAATTTTCCCTCCATCTATTGATTTGCAGGAAAACCAAGATAGCATCCCACCACAAACACAACTCAAAGCTACAACAGCGGCAGGTACAAGTAATGGTCGCACAACTAGAAATAGTGCTGCGAATAAGACTCAAACTGGCCAAAACAAAGGAGAGGATACGACAGTTAGTTTTACTACTACTAAAGCACTGAGGGATGCTGTGGCTAAGAAACGAGCATTATCCAAAAGGAATCAACAAGCTGGCAACGCACATGTGATTTTTCACTCCACTACCTGTGAATATTTCTGAATCAGATTCAGTTGCCTAGTTCCTGTTACTATAAAGTGAAATGATACTTAGCTGAATACTAAGTTTCTATTTGCTGAATATACCAATGTTAATGATTGTTTTAGGAGCAAGATAGAGTTTGAGTGGAGCGCACAACTGATGGACGGTCAATGTCAAGCCAACCTTTGCTATAGTGCTACACATAGCTTATTACATTTTGAACTATTCAAAGTAGCTACTGTGCGTCAAATACCTTATGTGTTTCAGTTGTTGTGCGTGTGTTACCAACTAAGTTTGACATTGGATGTGGTTTCATTAAAGAGTTGTACGAACAAAGCATATTTTGGATTAATGGATGTCTAAATGCTTCTTTCATCATATATTGTTCAGCATGCAATTATTGTTTGAAGCAAATAGAGCGTTGCAATATGGACTATCGACAAAATAATTTGGCGTTGCAATATATGATATAGCAACAAACAAACGGTGTTGCAAAAAACATCATACCAACAGAATAGTGGGCATTGCAATAGAGTCTCCAAACTATAGCAACACAATAGTTAGCGTGGCAATAGAGAGTCCAACAATAACAACCAGTATTGATCGTTGCAATAGGGAGGCAACCTCTAGCAACCAAACATTCTCCTCCCAAATTTTGGTGTAAACACATGCCCCCCAATTTTGGGATAAAAGTGATTTTATTCCAAAATTATTGTTTATCCGTTTACCACACCGCAACCATTCTATTTCGAGATATACGCATGATTCCTGACTTCCTGGCCTAAGTTTTATATAATATCCCAACAATACCTTTTCTGACTCACTCGGCCTATTTGTTTTCCCCTTCTTTCTTGAGCAAATCTTAACAGCCGACGCTGCCATCGCCAAAGCCTCAACCCTAGCAAATATTCCACCCCATCAAGCTTTTATTCAAGCGGTCTTCCTTAGGTTCAAATCTATCTTGGCGGCAATGGTGACCAGTGACCACGTCCCCGAGGTATGTTTTCAAGTTCTCATTCTCAAAGTATCGGTCGCTACCCTGTATTTCCTTTGTCCTCAAATTCATTTTATCTGATTTCTAGGAAATGAGGAACAAAATCTTGATTCCATTAGCTATTGCTTCCAATGTTCATTTTCTTGGGCCTATGGGTGATCCTGATCCATCTAATTTCATCCGTCAAGAAACCAACCAAATCCCCTACAAACAGTCTACAGTGGATTTGTCCTCTTGGAATACCAAAACTCCCTTCAGAAATTGGCCAAAAATGCCTAAGGGGTGGAGAAATTGGTTCCATAGGGTGCCTGAGAAGAAGGGTGGAGATTGGGAGCTTTATGATTTGAATCAATGCTTGACACTCTCATTGTCCGAGATGGAGAGGAATGATTCACTCCTGATTTCCGCATCCTATTTCTGGTCCAAAGCCCTAAATGCCTTTGTATTTGGTCACGGTCCAATGACCATCACTCTGGCCGATGTTTACATGTTGACTAGCCTTAGAATTACTGGATCAATGCAGCCTTATGAGTATTTGAGTGTCGGATCCAAGAAATTAGCCAAGATATCAGATTGCACAGGATGGGCCAGTTACATTCTGAACCATACTGGAGACGAATCAAACGTCAGTGAAAGGGAATATGTAGCCTTTCTGAACATCTAGCTTGAGAGATTCATCTTCTGTGGGTCATCTTGTGGTCTGACTTACAATTATAAACTCATGGCCAAGCATCTAGTAGTAGGCAAGGATATCCCTCTTGGAAAGTATCTACTAGGTGCCGCTTATCATCTGATGTACTAGGTAGCTGCCCAATTAGTGAAGAATGAACTAGTGCATACTATCAGTGGTCCCTGGTGGTTGATACAACTATGGCTTAACCTGTACATGCACAATATTGTAAGGCTAGATCTCAAAAACCTGAGTTTTCCTTCCTCCAACTTTGATGAGGAATATAGAGGCGAAGAAGGCAGAACCCGTCAGTGTACAAACTATGGTGAGGCTGCATCGGCCATAACAATCGATATTGACATTGGCCATCTCTTCAAAAGGTTTTATAGAGGGTTTGATGCAGACATTCTGACTTGGCTGCATATGATGATGATGAAAACAATGAGCTGATCTTCCCATTCAAATTTCGATTTGAATCAGGCTGTTCGGATGAGATGGCGGCTGTAATCTTCAATTCCTTTATCAAGCCTTGCATCCTTCCAGCCGAATTTCATCATGGTCGTGGCAAAATGGCTGTAGGTTCCTTCCTTCCAGGCAACCTTCCAACCTATGAATTTTACAACCCCTCTTTTGTAGCTTGTCAGTTGGTCTTGGTCAATTGCCTCCTCAACTTTTCTTCAAGGATATACTGAGGCCAAGAGAGGATATTAGTGAAGTACTAGAAGTCTCTAGAGTTTTCCAACTGGGATCAGATCTTCCTTCCCTTTGCTTGCATGACTGGATCAAAGTCAGCTTCTCTTCCACTCTCTTTGACTCCTGGTGGCAAGAATGGCACTCTCATCTTTTTTGTGGGTTGGTTCACCCTTTATGTATAGCTCTGGATGGGGAATTTGCTTATGACAGAGAGGTAACTTGCCATTTCTTTTCAATAAAACTGCTCGACGAATTCCTTTCCCAACTATTCTGATCGACCTTTCCAGGATACTAAATTTGATCCTCTAAGCTTGGATAGAAAGGGGCGTCCTATAGATTACCAGCCACCATGCCTAGTTTCAAGAATGGGATCGGCTGCGCCTTCACTGAAGAAATTGATGAAAACTCATGCTGCCTCCACCATTGTAACATATCAATCTTCAAAGCGCAAGGCGGCTCAAGGGACAACCTAGAAAACCACTACTGGGAAGAGGATCCACAGAACGAGACCATCAGCTGCTTAGGTAAACAATTCATTTCTGTCTCAAAATGACATTCAAACACTGACCCCCTTCCTTCACAGTTATCAACCATTGCATCCTAATCAGTTCTTGGTGCGGAGCTATTGTCCTAGGCGTTTGGTTCGGCATCAACTAGACCTTCATCAACCGATCCCCAAGAAGAACCGATTTTGGTTGAAATAATAGATGCTTCAGGAATGGTAGAAGATGTGAGCCCCCTCATCTTACCCTTGATGTTGCCAAAGTATTTCCTCAAAAATTCTTGATTCTATTCAACTTTTATTCTTCATCTAACTTCTTACCATGCTAGGTACTTCTTGAGGAAACACCGATGCAAGAGCAGGAATCTAACAGTCCCCTCATTGAAAATGATCCTACCGTCGCTGACGTTCAGACTGTCGATTCCCCAATCCAACACATAATTGATGGTAAGAAAGTCACATGCTTAATTTATTTCTCTACAATAAATACGAACCAAAAATTTTCTCTGATGCTTGCGGATGTTAATGTTGAGAGTCTAGAGCCGATTCAACCAGATATTACTGGTGCATCATCAGCTATTCCTCCTCTTCAGACAGAGGCTACTATAGAAAAGGTATTGTATCTTCTTCATCATCCATTTTGTTATAAACTGATTCAAACTTCCTAACCAAGATTTCCTTATACACAGGCACTCGATCTTCCAGCCCTGAGCTACTCTTTCAATCTTGAGGATTATCTTGATGAAGATGAAATCAGCTCATCAGCTACCTCCTCTAAGGAAGCTCTATCAGAAGAGACCAGAAATTAGCTAAGAGACATATTGTCAATGTTTGAGAAGAATATAGCCAATTTGGTCTAAGACATCGATTCAATGCGGAGAGTCTTCTTGGCTATTAAGCATAATCCATCCCTAGTCCTCTCCAGAGTTTTGTCACCTTTATCCATTTTTGAAGATCAGGCCCTTAAGGTGAAAAAGGCTCAGAGGAATTTGTCCGATTGTGCAACTTTATTAGCCAAGGGGAACTCCAACAGGTAAGAGGACAAAGAGCTGACATAGTTGATTGATCATTTGAAGAACGCCTCCCTCAGTATTGACCCAAAGTTGTCTCAACTGGAAGTCAGGCATGTAGAATTTGAGAAGGAGCTGGAAAACATGAAGACTGTCATTGATCATCATAAGTCTACCCTGGCTCAAATACCCGATGCCATTAAACAAAAGAAATAGGAACTGCTGGCCAAAGTCAGAGAAGGCAGAGCCATCCGAAGTAGCCTCGAGAGCATTCCTAGATCAACCGAAGAAGATAAGCAACAAATTGCAGAAGTTGATGCTATCTGGCTAGAAGTGCTGAAAGCAATCTAGGATGTTCTAGGCTTGTAATTCTTGTATCATATATCTTGTGTAGAATCAATGGTAACCATACTTTCTATCACCTAATTGTACTTCTTGTTTTCAGCTAAAGAGCTGATTTGAAAATAGCCGATTCTAGACTCCCGATCTTAATCCAATTAGGTCTGAAAACACAACCTTTATTAATAAGAGAACCCCTCGATCTTCTATCCTTAGTCACCCAGCACCATATTCTCTTTGGTATTAGTGAGGTGGCGCTTCATCTTCTATTTATTGTGGTTGCTTTTTGCACGTCTCGAGACATCCACCTCTTCGCTCCGTGGCTTCAAATACCAGCCGAGGGCTCTAGCCTTGAACACATCTACCCTTGCAACCGCTCCTGTTCCTTTGCACTTCTCCACCCACGCAAAACTCTGTAGCGGCCTTTTCTCCCTTCTTGTAGATCCGATCAACTTCATGGCCGACAAGGACAACTGTGGTAAGCGTGCAGCGGAGGAGGTCTCGGAGGAGAATATGCCAGTGAACCAGCACCTACGACGCATGAGGTGAGATTGATATCTTCTATTTGTGATGATGAACTATTCTGATTTGTCTATAGATTCATTTTGAATGACAGTCTTCGTCCTCTTCCTAGGGCCGGTGAGCCCTCTGATGCTGCATCTTCTATGCCGGCCTCGTCATCAGATTCTTCTGACTCCTACAACAGCGACAACGCCTGGCGTTTTCTCCGAGAGTGGAGGGTGGCTCAGAACTGCTATTCTAAGGCAACTCAGGAAAATGTCTAGCTCGAGATCTACCTTGGGGTCTCTTAGGCTGCTCTTCATGCGGCCGAGGAGGAGGCTAGCGTCGTTAGAGCGCGGCCGGCTGAGTCTGATGCCGTGGTGGTTGGTAAGACAAACTTCAGGAACACCTCTATTTTGATTTCCACTGTCTTTATCTTAATAGTTCTTCTATTTTCTGTGATCGTCAGCCCTGACAGTGCATTTGGTTCCAACTGGTGGCGAACACAGCCATGGATGCCATTAACGCTAGGGGCTCCCTCATCAATGCTCGCCTCCACGACATTATGGCCCGCGTTCAGGAGATTGTCCTCCATGGCATTCACCATGGCACGTCGGTGGCGCTGACCACGGCACAAGTCCAAACTAGGTACGAGCTCCATGCCATGGAGACTGGTTTCCCAATGGGCGATGGCCCCGAGGAGCATGAGGATCTACTCGAAGAGTTTGTTGTCGCAGCCGAGGCCATTGTGGACATCACATCTACTCACGATGTGGTGAACAAGGTCTTTGATTAGTTTGTACTTAGGGCAAATTAAAGCAAAAGTCTCTTGCTCCTCCATGAATGTGTCTCAGTGCAATGCCCTTGTATATGTCATGACTGTCTTTGTTTTTTTTTGTTTTTGCTCTATAGGCGATACATATCATATTGGCTTTCACTTCTTCAAAGATTTTCATTTTTTGAACTAGAGGCGATACCTTTCTAGTAACGACTATTAGAACTGATGACTAAACGAATCGGCTATCAAGTGTTGATCAAATGCTAGGATAATATCCTTTCAAATATTTTTCATCGATCGCTATTGATAGGCTGTACTAGAATTTTCAGACCAACGGTTAAACGATCGATCAATCCAGGCCAAGCATCTCATTAAGCAAAACAAAACTTCCTTTAATAAATCTGTTAACTCTGAATTGCACTTATGATTTGACTTAGCGTTCACATATGTCGGCCTAAGCCTATCTCTAGGACCAATGCTTATTCTTCCTTAATCCAATGGCCGACATGAAGCCGTGACTATTTACTAAAACAAACTCTCAGAGCCGATTGCTTGGATCAGCTGTTGGCTTTCATTACTGATTTTAATGAAGCCTCATTCCCATAACTTGCCAGAAAAACATTCGAAGTCTACTAGCTCCGAAAACACTGGATCGGTTGTTGCGATACTTACAGATTCATCAGTGCAAACCAGTTCGACATCATCTCCATGCCATTGAATCAAACACTGATGCATGGTTGATGGCACATAGAAGTTTGCATGAATCCAATCATGACCAAGGAGTAAACTGTATGACCCTATTCCATCGATGATGAAGAATGTGGTGAGCAGAGTCTTACTCCTGATCGTCAATTCGACGTTCAATACCCCCCAGGTCTTAGACACATTACCTCCAAAGTCCTTAAGCATCATGTCGGTTTCAATCAAATCTCCTAGTCCCTTGCCAAGTTTATGAAAAGTGGTGTAAGGCATGAGATTGATAGAAGCACCTCCATCCACCAACATCTTCTTCATCGGCTTCCCATCAACAAAACCTTTTACATATAAAGCCTTTAAGTGCCGATGCTTGACTAGTTTATCAAATATTGCCTGCTATATAACTATCAACTTGGCAACTATCTCCTCGTACTCTGATTCATCAAAATTTGAGTAAACTTCTTGATCTGCGGGAGCTCTGAAAGGCCATTTGAATATTAGCCGATGGTTCCCTGCTATCGGCTGTTTGCTTAGCACGCCATACTTGAGGTTTATCGGATGTCTAAGCCTATTCCAACTCTCTATTCCTTAGGTGTTGCACTCCTCTCTTCTGGCTTCTTATTAAACCTCCTAGACACCATTGGCCTTCGTGCCAAACACATTCTTCTTCATTACTTTCATAATCAGCCCAGTTTTGATCAACAACTCGTTTTCCAAGCTGATCATGAATACTTCTATTTTTAAGTGCCGATCCATGTTATTATGATGATATACATCTTGAGCATGGATAGACCGGCGGTTGGCTTGAGATTGCCTAAACTCCCAATATTGATCGCTACACTCTGGACAGTTATTTCTGGTAGACAATTTCAAACTTTCATTCCAGCAATATCTAAAGAAAGGACAATTCCAATGTGATTCAGCTTGCTTTGTTTCATGCCTCTCTCTTTCCCATTGACACTGGTATTCTTGGTCTTCTAACCAACGCTGATAATCCTTTCCTTCTGCCACTGCCATTTATTCAACAAAATTTAAGATGTAACCCACAGCTTTGTGGCCCCATCCTTTGATGTTTCTTGCTGCTCATATCGGCTCTTTTGCTTGTCGCGACGTCTTTTAATTTCTCTGTATTTGTTAGCTGATATTTGCATCTCAGGATCGACTATTCTAGTTTCTCTTGATTTGGTTGATGGCAGGACCTTAGTCTTTCCTTTGAGCAGCCTAGCATCGACCATGTTTTGATCTCCTAGGAAAGGGTTATCATCAACTTTCATCTTTCGAGGCGTATCAAATCTGAGCCTCCCTTGCTGAATAGCCCTCTGTATATGCTATAGGAAAACTTTGCATTCATTAGTAGAATGAGACATAGCATTGTGAAACTTGCAGAACTTCTTATTTTTCAATTGATTAGGGAGCAACATAACATGATTATCGGGCAACTTGATCTATTCCTTCTCAAGCAAGAAATCGAAGAGCTTGTCTGATTTTGTGATGTCAAAGTCATAGCTCTCCTCGACTCCTCTTCCCCAAGGATTTGGCACCATTACTGCCTTTTTGCCCCAATTCCATTCAGCCGCGGCAACCTCTTCTTCTTCATCTTCATAGCTGTCATCGACTGAATATGGATTATAAGCTTCAGCCACTGTGGTACTCTTCTGGAAATGGGTATCTCTGCGCATACTCTAGAATTGACTATTGAGCGCTGCCACTCAATGAGCCAATTGACCCAAGTTGTCATTCTTGTCCCAGCAGCTTTTCTTTCCATGCTGGCAGCATCCCTTGAACGGCCAAAGCAGCTAGCTGATCATCAGCCAAGTTTAGTGAGAAGCACAAATTCCTAGTCTCTCGGAACCTCTGAAGAAACTCAATGCTTGATTCATTGGTTTTCTGTCTTATAGTTGTCAAATCAGTAATCTTCTTTTCTCTAGTCCCAGTATACAAATATGTATGAAATTTGTTTTCCAGGTCAGCCGAATTGGCAATGGAGTTGACTGGCAGTGATGAAAACCAAGTGAAGGCTAGCCCTGATAGGGACAAGGAGAAGAAATGAACTCGATGGGCCTCTTCAACGGATGCTTCACCCAACTATGTAAGATACTGACTGACATGTTCTATTGTGCTTGTGTTGTCTTGGCCAGTGAACTTAGCAAACTCTGGGAGCCTGTAATTTGTAGGAAGAGCAACCAAATCATACCATTCTGGATATGGGCGTTTGTACAAGAAGGTCAGCCCTTTTGGTTTTAGACCGAACTGATTCTTCATCATCTCGGTCACCTTTAGCAACAACTCATCAGCATGTGAATTTGGATTTCTCTGCACTTGCTGACCCATCTGTGGATTGAAATCCTGTGTGCCTTGATACCCTAGATTCGGAATCATGTGAAGGGTGTTATAATCTGTGCCATAAAGATACCCCTATGGAATCTCTATCTACTGGGTCCTTTGCTGGTTTGCTGCTTGAAGTCTCTAATTGTAGACATGATGATCTATATCTCTATGGATCCTTTGGATTCATGGTACTATTTTTTGAGCCAACGATGGTATGTGGCCTGATGTGCCAAAATTAATCATCTAGTTCTGACCTTGCCCCGTTGGTTGTTGCACATGCTGCACTAACGATCTAGGATTATACTATACCTGATTCGTAGTAGTACCTTGAGCTTGCTCAGATGAACTCTGAACTACCTAGACATCATCATTAACAGCTGGTGTTGCTTCTTGATGGCTGGTACCGACTTGATTAGTACCTTGGGTCAATGGATGTGGAATGTTGTAATAAGCCGGCCTAACCTGATCAACTTGGAACCCATGAAACACCTCCTTCATGGTGTTGTGGAATGTGTTTAAGAAAATTTCATTATTGCTTGATATGGCATCATGAACAGATTTGTTTATAGCTTCCGTGAAGAAATGTCTATCTTCAGTCTCATCTGCATCTGTCTGCCCATGCAACAGAACTCTTGGTAGTGGATATTTCTGAACAATTATATTGTCACGTGTTTTGGTGTAGGACAACAAACACTTGTTCTAAAATTCTTCTATAGCTTTGTTGATGACATCTTTATCTCCATTAGGTAGGTCTTCATAAGGTACCATAAGGATGTCGTTGTTATTATGAGCCGCCATGACGATTGTGGTGTCCCACTGGGCGTGCCAAAACATGTGTCGGCACGAAAATTCATCTCGTGCTGGGCACACGATAAAGCCAAAAGGATCTGCTCGATGGAGCTATAGATCTGCCTGCCTTCGATGCAGGGGTGGTAGATCCTGCATACTCCTCCCGAGACATGCTAGTCAATTTGATCCTACAATAGACATGGAGAGAAAGTTTATCAGTAATTTAAAGTGGAACATGCCGGTGTTGCCAGACAGTTCCGAATGTACGGCTCTGAGAGCCGATGTGAAAGGAGATCGACTGAATAGCCGATTCCAGCATACTCATAAGAATAAATCAGTTAAAGCTCATGGAATTATGGAAGGAAAAATCGGTTATCATTCAGGATGAATATCGTTATTTAGACAAATATTAGTTAATGGCAACAGGATGTCAACACTAATCAGTTTATGCTAAGCCGATGACTGCAAGTAACCGAATCCCATTTTATATAAAAGAAATAGCTCATCATCATTTAACCATTTAATAGAGATAGATCTAATGAACATATTAGATCTCATCTATCGCTATGACTAGTGGGGCATGAGGCAGAATCATGCAGGCCGTAGAAACAACAATAGATTTAATGACCCTAACTTATTACTACTATTAGTGGGGCATGAGGCAGAATCATGCAGGCCGTAACACAATAATAAGGTCATGGGACTAACATATCTTTCAATCTACCCTTACTTCAACGGTCTCGTGATGTGAACTGTATATGTGAAAACACTCGATATTGGCTAAATCAGCCAATTAAGGCATAGCGCACAATTAAGGTCATGCCCTATCAGGAACAAATCTACCAAATAATGGTCCTCGCTCCATGGTGTTAATAGTAGGGTATGAGGCAGAATCACATAGGCCATGATAACAGGCCATGGAACGGTTTTCTTTAGCCGATAGATCTATTCAAGACTAGACATGCCTTAACCGCACACTATGCATGATTAAGATTGACATAAAACAGTCGATAAAACATAACTCATCGTTTAAGGTGCAGATTAGATCAGTTTAGATTAATAAACGATGGGTTAAATAGGATATAAGGCCAATCTAGATCAATCCCAATCGGGCAAAGTGATATTGCTGTAATTAAATAAATAATGAAAGCAATAAGCAATATCGGTAACTTAATGAATCTATTCGAAGGACGCCACCCTTAGATAGAACCGATAACTTGACCTTAATCTAGTTCGAGCAATGGGGGTCAATCGGATTGATGCAGCCATACTTAAACTAGACAAGAGTCAATAACTAGCTTATACCAGAGTCACAGTGGAGGTCGACTAGATCGATGCAGCCGTATGAACAGAAGTATAAGCCATGATGGTACTTATAGACAAGCCGAAGGTTGGCCGAACTGATGTAGCCCTGCTCGCTGAAGAACTCACCAAGATCTACTCTACTCCTACACCTAAGGGGTGGCCGAAGCCAAAAAAGTAAGAAACTTGTATTTAATTGATTAGTTGTCCTCTTACAATAGTCAGGATCCAATATTTATACTTGGACCCTAAACATGAGTCCTACTCGAGCACGAATCATTACAATCTTCGGCATAGAAGAAAACATTCCTATCTTAAGATAACTTGGACCCTAATCTTTCCCTTTTTGTAGAGTCAATATGTAGTTTCCTAGCGCCAATTGTAGCTCATCATCTTTATCTGCTGATGTCATTCAAAGAGATCCGATTCTAGAGTCGTATCTGAATCAGCTGATATCGATTCTTATGCAATTGATTCCTTGATTGGCATAATCTTGGAAGCCTTCGAATTACCGCATTCTCCTCCCAAATTTTGGTGTAAACAGCAAGATTTAATCAAAAAACCATCAAGGAGGGCTTATTCGTTAAGCAAGATCATGTTTATCCACGACGGTACTGACTTGGGAAGACTCTAGAAGACTCCAGAGGGCATTCCACTGAAGCAGGCCACATGTCTATGGCATGTGGGGCCAGCCGGCCCCACCAGCAGGGTGGCTAGCTAGTGGGCCCCACATGTCAGCCCCTCCTTGCTACGCCAGTTCTCCACAGCCTCAAAGATCAAATCTATTTGGTTCTTTCAAGTTGGTTTGATCTGAGGGTCTAGGATGCTTGAAGCCCCCTATATATACCTCCTTGTACCCCCTCCTATAGGCAATGGTCCTGAGTTCTAAAAGCTAGAAACCCTATTTCATATCTTCACCAGGATCTAAGCTAGCAATCAATAGAAGATTAGTCCTTCAACTTAGGATCTAGTCTTGTATTAAAAATAGAGAGATAGAGTGTGAGGGAAGAGTTTGGAGGAAGTACTAGCCTATCAGTGCTCTCTCTATGGCTTGTACCCTGGCAAAATCAAGTTCTTCTTAAGCTTGCTTCTGAGATTTCTCTGGTAATCAACTTCTAATTTAAGTAAGTAACGTGTTTATATTGTTCTTTAGGTTTGTGACTCTTGTGAGTGCTTTAATCCTTATCGCTCTTGGGTTAGAGTAGTATTCGTAGTGTAAGTGTGGTGCTTAGACTCAGTTACTCTTGAATGCACCCTACATTTCGGATTGGTGGTAGATCGTGAGGGTGACTCTTATAGCCTCGTTGAGTCCTTTGTAGACCATCTCCCATTTGTAGGCCAAGTAGGACCTTGTTACTAGGAAAACATACTCTACCTATGTTTTTCCTTAGTAATATCCCCAGTTAAACAGTAGAAGACATAGCTTACCAAAGTTAGAACTAGAAGACCTTAGCAATCTCTTTTATGCTCCTATTATCTTAAGTCTTGTTGCTACTCTGGGTTAAGTTGGACTTAGTTATTCTCACACACGTTTCCTTGAGTTCGATATCCTAGAATACTTTCCGATGAAGTGCTACATCAGTATCCATGCACTTGCGGATTATTCTGCATGTGTTAATATATACCAACAAGCATTTTCTGGTGTCGTTGTTGGGGAAACGGTAGCTGAGTTAACTTCGAACCTAGCTTAACCTTGTATCATTATATTTTATTGATTATTTGTTTATTCTTTTCTTTTCACTATGGATTTAGAATCCACTCCTATCAATCAATACGCTGCACCTACGAGCGCACACTTAGAACCACCAAAATCCTCTAAGCCTATCCTAACATCTGGCTATGAGCTGCGCCCGTGTTCAATCAACATGGTCTGAGATCAATCTTTGTCTGGTGAAGATGATGAAAATCCTCACTTCCACCTTGTCGGTGCAAAAACATGTTAATGTGCCTGGCACACAACAAGCCAGAAGGATCTTCTTGATGAAGCAAGGCTGGAGATCCGCTTGACTTCAATGCAGGGGTAGCCGATCCTATGAATTCCCGAAGGCATGCCAGTCAATTTGACCTGCATTTGACAAGGAGAGAAAGTTTATCAGTAATTTAAGGCGGAACATGCCGGTTTTGCCTAGACAGTTCCAAGTGTGCCGCTATGGGAGCAGCCAGACGGTAGAATCGACTAAATAGCCGATACGCAAAGAAATCGGCTGTTACTGACTGTAAAGCTCGTGGGTCACGATTGATTTTATGTTGACAAGTACAATGTACGTAGATATAAGTAAAATCATCAGCTAGGTGGATATTACCAATGTAAAGCATTGAGCCGAATGAATCTAACGAGAAACGATATAACATGCGAACAAATCGACTGTCTAGTACAAATGGATCTACAAAAGCTCTGAATCTAATCTGTTACCATCAACAGTGAGGTTCGACCGGATCGATGGCAGCTATGATGATAATAACAAACTAAAACCAAAGAATCCAAAAAAACATCTATACATTGATAGGTTTTCTGAAAGACATGCTATATGTGTGAAAGCACAAGCGAATCGGCTGAAATAGCCGATTCAGATAGAAAAGGGGACTATAGCATGTGAATAATTGACTATTTAACATGGACAGATCTATGAACTCATCAGACCTAACCTGTTATCTTTAACAGTGGGGTTTGATCGGATCGATGGCAGCCGTGATAAAGACAACAAATCAAACCTTTAAAATAAACAGATCTATTCACATCTAATAGAATCATGGAGACACATTGTAGGTGTTAAAGCATGGGCGATCGGCTATTTAGTCTATGCGGGCATAGCAAATAGCCAGGGTCATGTCTGGTCGAAAGCAAATCTACCAACTAGCATCCTCCGATCTAAAGTACTAATAGTGGGGGTCGACCGGATTGATACATCCATAATAGCGAACTATAGACCAGATTTATCTAGCTAGTAAACCTTCTCAAGATTAGACACGCCTTGGCCGCGTACTATGCATGATCAAGATCGAAGTAGAATAGCCAATAAAACATAATTCGTCGTTTAGAGTAAAAACCATCGCAATGTAACGAAATAAATGATGGACTAAAAGGATGTGAGGCCGATCTAGATCGGTCCCGATCGGGCAGGTTGATGTTGCTGAAAACTAATGACAATAAGAACATTAGCAAAATCGATAACTTAATGAATCTACCCGAAGGATGCCACCCTTAGGCAGAGCCGATAACTTGACCTTAATGTAATTCGAGCAGTGGAGGTCAAACTTAACCGATGCAGCCGTACTTGAACTAGATAAGAATAGATAACTAGCTTATGCTAGAGCTCACAGTGGAGGTCGAACTTAATCGATACAGCCTTACAAACAAAAGTATAAGTCATGACGGTACTTGCAGACAAGCCCTGCTTGTTGATAAACTCGCCGAAATCTACACTACTCCTACTCCTAAGGGTTGGCGTAAAGCCAAAAAAGTAATTGGTATTGATTGATTGGATGTCTTTTACAAGGAGCAGGGGGTACTTATTTACACCCTGCCGTAATGATCCTGATGAGCTACGTACATAACTTACCTAACAATAATATCCAAATGAAAGGAAATATTAAAATACATAGACTCTAATTTCCCTTATGCAGAGTCCTCGCTGATGATGCTTCTATTCGTGTCCTTATCCCGTTTGGCTCAACCGGCACAGATTTAGTACGTAGACATGCCACCTTGCCGATCCGTATATGGACACAACATGTAATCGGCCATGTATATACACGTATATGATACATGTCCTTGCTTCTTGCATTGTCGATGTGCATCTGGACGGCATATCCTGAATAGAATAATATTCCCTTTCCTTTGTTGCACATACATGATGCATCTAGAGCTTTCCAAACACATCATCCTACCAATGATATTTCTTTTGTTGCTTTACGTGATATCTCCATCAGGCCGACTTTAAGATGTTGTATGTCGTCACCAATTTTCTCAAATATTCCATATATTAGCAAATCTTTCAAACTTGGCCGAATATAATAATTAGCCATGCGTGAGAATATCTCTAATAATTCTCTCAAGTCATGACACATGCACTTTCCTCGTTCCTTTTGACTTTTTCCTTATTTCACATGAGGAGATCTTGGACGTCGAGCTTGTCCAAAATTGAATAATATTTCCTGGTCGGCTCCCAAATATTCACTAATTAAGAGATTTTCTTGTTTTTGACATCATCGGCCGATCTCTTCCTCTCTAGGGTAAGCCTACCAAATTTTTGTGTCAACACAGGCCCCCCTAGTTTGGAGTATGAATTTTCATGCTTTGAACTATTTCAGTCCGATGGTCTTCCTTCCTGAATCAACGATATCTGATCTGCTTCGGCTCCTGATAAATCATCTTCAAAATTAATCCTCCTATGTATCTTGCAATCGGCTTTCATGAGCCGATACTTTTGGTGTCTTCCTTGGATTCCATCTTCTTGAACTCCTGGCCGTTAATCTGCTTTAGCCAATTAGGAGCTAGCCCCTAGATCTATAATTATATAATCAACTATCTAGAGGCAATTATCATAAACATCAGCCTCTTCCTTGCTATTGACTATTAAGTATCTGTATGTGACTAGCAGATAATTGAAACTCTTGTCCACCTTTTTATGCAAAGCTTTCTTGATTGGCTTGTTGCAACGTGAATTGGACATCGGCAACATCGTTACCCATAATTCAATCCATCGGCTAATCACCATATCAATGTTCAGAAAAATATAATCCAATAACTTCTAGCCGGTGGT
Organism: Miscanthus floridulus; assembly: GCF_019320115.1. Taxonomy (NCBI): domain Eukaryota; kingdom Viridiplantae; phylum Streptophyta; class Magnoliopsida; order Poales; family Poaceae; genus Miscanthus; species Miscanthus floridulus. The sequence goes on along the minus strand of NC_089588.1, from coordinate 66,623,613 downwards.
CTTCTTCTAAGGAGCCATGGATTTTACTAGCAGCAATATTACCTTCTTCCAAGCCTCACCTACACATGTGAACTTTGAAGTGTCTACCACACCGTCTTGGGTGATTAAAGAATAGAACGGATTAGAATCCAGTCATCTTCGCTTCTCCTGCTCAGAAAACTTGGGGTTTTTTTAAAGATTTTCAAATTAAAACATAGCTTTGCTCCTCAAATGATTCTCTTAGATCACTCAATGTGTATAGTTCCTTACCAAAGCATTGTTTCACCCCTATTCAGCCTACTTCTAGAAAGCTTATGTGGAGTTCGGGTAGGGATAAAATATGTAGCATACTTACCTTGCGTATATCATAAAGTCAAACCCCGTGTCCAAAGAGAGAAGTGTCATACTCGTAAGATGTGCATGTGTGTGGAATATTTAGTGACTAACCTAATTCTATTATGCTCTCTAAAATATATCTCTCTCTTGTGGAATATTTTTGCGAGAACATGGGTTATCTTTATTCTCATCTCTTTTTCTTTTTCTCTTTTTCTCCTTTTTTTACTTTGGACCTCTTTTGTGTCCATCTTTTTATATTTTTGCATAACCTATGTCTCTTTTTACAACAAACTTTTGAGAGAAATATTATCAAGAACTTGGAGCATTTATTTTGATAAAGCCTAACAAACATATTTTTGTCTTCTCCCAGTGCAGGAGCAGAACATTTTGAGGTGAATGAAAAGCATGTTTTTGCGTACTTCCAATGTAGAAGAAGCATATATATGAGGTATGTACGTGATCTTGATCTTGGGAGCATGATAAATCTCTTAACAAGGGTCAACAAGACTTGACAAAACTCAACACAAAGTAAGCAGCCTAGGTGGAAGTTTTTTTTAACATACGACCTTGGTAGAAAATTCAATATCATAGAGGAGACAAGATATTGATTTTAAAATTTTGTAAGAAAATTTTTCAAGTACTTTGCAAAAAGAAGCAAGGTTCCCTTCATCATACCATATCTCATTCATCAACTACTTAGATGGCATGCTTTCCCTATGATAAATTGTTCACAAGTGATAGGAAAAGCAAGGAATAAAGAATATATACCTCATATCTGCATGCACATCCTTCTACTCGGAGTCGATAAGGGCGTCTGCTCAGGATCCATAATGATGCTTTCACCAGGGCGCTTATCAGCTACTGCATCTGGAATCCTTGTATGCTACTGCAGTGTTGCTGAAAATAATATTCTTAATCCTTTTTGACTTACGGCCGGTGGATGAAAACACATATAGACATCATCAACTTAATTGAAGCCCCATTGAAGTATGACTTTATCTGACCATGATATATATATCCATTGGCTAACAAGGAGGATGATGATGATCTCCAAGAAACCAAAAAGTAAATGATGACTAGAGGGGAAGATGCTAACACAACTGTTCATGTTGACATTCCCCATGAGCATACTCGAACTGGCATAAGGACAGATGCCCTCATCAACTATACTAACATGGCTGATGATGAGGTATCTTCTCATGAACCAATGAGAACTTGGATAGTGTAGAGCCGATCATGTGATCAGAACAATCTTCTTGCACATACAGGATCGACTTGCTTTCAAATCTCATAATTATTGACTCTAGTCTCATATAAAGGCCACCTGATTGGGAATGTTCTCGGCTCTAGCTCCATGTTTTCTTGGTATTGGCAATGTGCATGCACACATGGCTAGCAGCATCCCTCAGTCGTCCTAGCTTGAGACTTAGAACCAAGATGATGGCCCCACAATCCACATCAGCACAAGCGCATAGTCGATTCTAGAAATCTTATTCTCCGTCTTGCAAGCGTCATCGAAACAGTCAGAATCAGGTGATCGGATGTTTGATGACTGTGACGCCAACAAGAGGTTGGGCGGCTGACATCAACACATACAGGTTCCAACTTTTGTTTGTTTCCTTCATACAGTATTCATCAAGCCGGATTCTTTCCTTATAGTTTGATCATTGCTAGCTTCAAATTATTTCATCCTAAAGGCCGACAAACTTTTTCTATCATCTGATGAGACATAATCACATAAAAGGCCCAATCGGCTATCAGCTTGATACCTTGGCTCCTAGTCACCATATGAATGCTATTTGAGTATATTCTGAGCACTTTTCGAATACCAGGAGCCGATATCTTTGATGACTCGGGCTATAATTATAATCGGCTATATCTACAGCTGGAGGTAATAAGCATGAATATTGGCTTCTTACTTGCTATCGGCTATTTGTTATCTACGTGTGATTAGCCGATGCTAAACAAATGTGTAAATACCCATCAGCCTCGATGTAGACAATAAAATATTACGGCCACCATACTAAATGCTATTAAACATGCCTCTAGGCTGATGAGGCGTAATATCGTCGGCTTGGCTTGCTTCTATGAGGGGTGATGTGGTAATATTGCTGGTGATGGTATGAATCAATCTGATGCTGCTGAAACAAGTGCCTATTGAATGAATCGAGGGTTTGAATTGACTCATCATCAATTCCATCGGCTCATCATTAATTCCTTTGGCCATCTCCTGCTGCTAACCTTCATCAACGCTTCCTCAACTTTCCTGACTGATCTCTATATATATGGTCTTAGAGCCGATGGCGGAGTAGCCGATAGAGAGCCAATGGAAGAACTCTGATCAAGTCTGGCTTCTAGAGGATTATCTTGCCATGACCAACATGAAGTAGATCTTTGCTTTGATTGATTGTCAAGCATTAACCAAGGCAAATTGACCAAGTACTCCTTTGATTTCCAAGCAGTTCAGGAAAACAAGAAGCTTCTAGCCGAATAATTAATTGGTGAAAAATCCCTCTCATGAAGCACAGAGTGAATCCAAAAATGCATACGGCTACCACTTCCTTGCTCGACCGGCTGGCTGCTACTTCTGATGAGTCAGTGACCAAATCTCAAAATCATCAGAAACAAACTAGAGACGTGGTATAACACGTGTCGCCGAATACGCTGTCGAAGGTGTTGCTGTCGGTGGTGGCATGATAGCACTCGATACACGTGTACCATCAGGAGAAAAAGCTAACCCAAACTTGTCCGTAGGCAGAGCAGATGGTAAATATTTGAGAACCCAAAACATGGTCAGCTCCTTTTCTGCTCATTGATCGGCTATGCCCCATGTGTTGAGAGAAAAACCTAGAGCCAATGAAAGAGTCCAATGCTTATTTTCTTCAGGTTTACCACTGCTTGCTAAACGTATGTATCTCTGCCATATGTTCTAGCACACCTATCAGGATGTAGTCGATGTTATCGGGTGGTGCGCCTGTCCATCGTTAGCGCACGCGCCATGTCCTGGCGATACGAGTGACGTGGATCTTGTGTTGTGATGTACTCTAGCCGAAGCCCATGCATGCGCCATATGTGATGAGCATGTGGTCGCTCTAGGTTATGTGCTTAGTCCTACTCTTTCCTGACCTATCACCAGGTGTACGTGTTGCATCAGCTGTTCCCAGATCAAGACCAGTCTCGTGCTCAGCAATTGTAGCATCTTCTGCATTCTACAAAACAGCACGAACAAACTTAAGTAATAATCCAATGCTCAAACAATGGAGTAGCAATCCACCATTGACTCCTCCTGAATGATCCATGCAGCTGATGAATATGAAATTACCGATCAAGCCTCCATGGAAATTATTCATCAGCTATCCAAACAAAAAGAGAAATCCGATGGAAACAACCTCTATCGACTGCTTCTAATAAAATAACTCCATCAGGCCAAATATCCTTGTTTTTAATTTAAGTGCCGATGTCCCTTCAGCTTCCTGGATGGAATGAGTATGGCCATCAGCATCCTCCTCTGATATTTTATGTGCCTCCTAAAATTGGTTATTAGAGGCCGAAACTTCCTGCACCATGTATGTAAGGCCTTAAATTATAAAATTAGTGGCCGATTCTACTCTCTATTTGTTGACGATCATCGTGACACCAATACCAGTAGGTCGGCCCACAAGTAGTCTTCATCTAGGTAGAGAGTGATGAGGCAAGCGAATAAAGTCTGACACCTATAGTCAGATGACAAAAACAAAATGCATCGGCTCTTATTTTATCTTGTTATAATTTGACCTTCAAGTAGCCGATGAATTCATCCAGCTTGCATTCTCGACCAATTAGCTCCAGACTCAGACCATAGCTTCTGTCCCATTGATCAATCTCTAATGACGATTGCTTAGACTCCATCGCCTTTTGAGCAGTAATTGCCCATTGGCTTCCGTTCGGCGTCATCGGTTCAAACACTTAATTCTGGTAAGGTAGTTGTTTCCTAGTTCCTTGATAGGGCCTTGAGAAATCGGCTCAGTGGCAACAGCAACAAGAAGCTTAGGGCCCATGGAGATCCTTTTGCCAAGTCCGTATATACTATTGTTAATCCTTATTTGCTCGGCCATGCTAAAGCGCACAAGATTTTTCTGCATCAGTACAAAGACAACTTCCTTTTTTTTCTCGGCCGAGCCAATTAAATGATTAAACCTTTCCTCTTTCTCAAACATTGCATCTCCACGACCAAGTCAAAGTAAATAATCCTGTTTTTTCAGAGACCAGCAAGAATACGATGGAAATTTTGTTCATATGCACGATCCTGTCTTCTTACCATAAATACTGCTTGAACTTCCATCCATGAATTACGTACAGAAATCTTCTCCACATACCCTGATATGTGTTGATCATCCAAAACCAGATGATATCCATCTGGCTAGTCGATTTGAGCATTTTGGGTCCCACCGGGCGTGCCAGAATGTGTGTCGGCGTAAAAACATGTCAATGCGCCTGGCACACAAGCCGGAAGGATATGCGTGATGAAGCAAGGCTGGAGATCCACTTGGCTTCAATGCAGGGGTAGCTGATCTTGTGAATTCCCGAAGGCGTGCCAGTCAATTTGACCTGCAATTGACAAAGAGAGAAAGTTTATCAGTAATTTAAGCTGGAACATTCCAGTTTTGCCCAAACAGTTCCAAATATGCCGCTACGGGAGCAGCCAAACGGGAGAATCGACTAAATAGCCGATACACGAAGAAATCGGCTGTTACGAACTGTAAAGCTCTTGGGTCACGATTGATTTTATGTTGACAAGTACAATACACGCAGATATAAGTAAAATCATCAGCTAGGTGGATATAACCAATGTAAAGCGTTGAGCCAATGAATCTAATGAGAAAGAATATAACATGCAAACAAATTGACTGTTTAGTACAAATGGATCTACAAACGCTCTGAATCTAATCTGTTACCATCAATAGTGAGGTTCGACCAGATCGATGGCAGCTATGATGATAATAACAAACTAAAATCAAAGAATTCATAAAACCATCTATACATTGATAGGTTTTCTGAAAGACATGCTATATGTGTGAAAAGCACAAGCGAATCAGCTGAAATAGCCGATTTAGGTAGAAAAGGGGACTACAACATGTGAACAATCGACTATCTAATATGGACAGATCTATGAACTCATCAAACCTAACCTGTTATCTTTAATAGTGTGGTTCGACTGGATCGATGGCAGCCGTGATAAAGACAACAACTCAAACATTTAAAATAAATAGATCTATTCACATCTACCAGAATCATGGAGACACACTATAGGCGTTAAAGCATGGGCGATCGGCTATTTAGCTGATGCGGGCATAGCAAACAACTAGGGTCATGTCTGGCCGAAAGCAAATCTACCAACTAGCATCCTCCGATCTAAAGTACTAACAGTGGGGGTCGACCGGATCGATACATCCATAGTAGCAAGCTATAGACCAGATTTATCTAGCTAGTAAACCTTCTCAAGTTCAGACACGCCTTGGCCATATACTATGCACGATCAAGATCAAAGTAGAACAGCCGATGAAACATAATCCATCATTTAGAGTAAAAACCGTCGCAATGTAACGAAATAAACGATGGACAAGAAGGATGTGAGGCCGATCTAGATCGATCCCGATCGGGCAGGTTGATGTTGCTGAAAACTAATGACAATAAGAACATCAACAAAATCAATAACTTAATGAATCTACCCGAAGGATGACACCCTTAGGTAGAGCCGATAACTTGACCTTAATCTAATTTGAGCAGTGGAGGTCAAACTTAACCTATGCAGCCGTACTTCAACTAGATAAAAATCGATAACTAGCTTATGCTAGAGCTCGTAGTGGAGATCGAACTTAACTGATGCAGCCTTCTGAACAGAAGTATAAGCCATGATGGTACTTACAGACAAGTCGAAGGTCTGCCGGACCAATGCAGCCCTGCTTGTTGAAGAACTCGCCGAAATCTACACTACGCCTACTCCTAAGGTTGGCGTAAAGCCAAAAAAAGTAATTGGTATTGATTGATTGGATGTCTTTTACAAGGAGCAGGGGGTACATATTTATACCCTACAGTAATGATGCTGATGAGCTATGTACATAAGCCTTCATCCCCTTCGAAGTCAATCTTAACAAGAAGCCCTATGCTCTAGCACTAAGCACCATCCCGCCATGAGAGATGACTCCCGTCTCTAGCTAGTCCTACTTTGCCCAAACCATCCGACGTCTGGTGATCGCTCCGCCACCACCGCGTCTACCTCTTCAAGACAAGCCACGCCAGTCGGAGGCGTCGAAGCCGATCAAGGTGCCTAAGGAGATTAACCTCCTTCCACGAAGGCTGAATGAGATGCTGACGGGGGTGAAGACAAACAAGTTCGGGGATGTCACCTGTGCTAAGTACAAATCGGTCACGCCTCATGTGACCATAGATGGTGTTCGGGCTACACCAGAGCAAGTCAAGATTGTGCATCTGAAGGAGAAGCAGAAGAGGGCGCCACCCGTCGCCCAAGAGAATGATGATAAGCACCAACGGATGACTGTTGCAATGTTGCATGAGAAGATCCAAAACCTTACCCAGTACACCCATGCTTTTCAGCATAGGATCGATAAAGAGCACATCTATCGCAAGGATCTAGAATACGAGCTTACTATCCTCTGCCGCTATGTTGTCAATAAGGACAAGTGCCAAGATCGAGAGTTAGGTCGTTCATCAATAAGGCACACATAGCTCGATTATTTAGGTCGTTTGCTTAGATCGATTATTTAGGTTGGTTAAAGTTTGTGTATGGTAGTTTGTGTAGGTTGGATTGTAATAAAAGTGCCTTATGATATCAATGAAATTATGTTGCTATTATCTACTCTCTATTCTTTTGTTTATGTGTTTGTCTCCACATGTTGTACATAAAGGTAAATAGGAAACAAGTGTGGGGAAAGCACATCGCAACAACAAAGCGAGATCTGATCATGGAAATCATAAATTTCAGAAAGCAACGGAACAAGAACCAGTCTTGCTAAAGTTGGACCAAAATGGGCTCGAGAGTGGGCCGCCCGGTCAACCCTATGGGTCAGCCGGCCTAGACTAGTACCACATCTTGTGCTTTGTCCACGGTCAGGTTTGCGACCCGTATGATCTATTTCCACCTATCTTGCTTTCTGTTTCAAACCGAATTGAAAATCCTTTTTAAACAACTTTAAAACATGAGGAAAGATTATTTCAGTCATGACTTAAGGATAGATTCACATAACACTTTTCCTGGAAGTCTTGCTACTATTGGGAACTTATTATTAGGACCCCATATTACTTAAGTTGTTGTGGAATGAGATATAGTAGAATAATGAGAACTTGATTCTTGATGTCTTGTTGTTGGAGAATTTTATTTCAAAAACTTAAAAATAAATAGATACATCTCTCTTTTGTGGGAAAGCAATGTCCTACCAAAGCCATACATGATATATAGATTAGGAAAACCTTCTACATATATTACTTGTTATTGTATTGGGTTTGGTCAAACCTTGTGACCCTTGTTGAGAAACTTATCATGCTCTCAAGATCAAGATCACATACACTCCACAAATATCTGCTGCTCCTACACTAGGAGTACGCAAAAACATGTTTTCCATCCACTCAAAAATGTTCTACTCCTACATTGGGAATAGACACAAAAATATGTTTGATAGGTTTCCACTAAATAAATGCTCCAAGTTCTTGTAAATGTCTCTCTTGAAAGTTCTGTTGCAAAAAAAAAGAAACATGGGCTATGCAAAAGTTATTCATGAAACGGAAAAAAAGAAAGTATTGAAAAAAATGGACACAAAAGTGTCAGAGATATAAAAAACAATGGGTACTTAGATTCCCGCCTGAAAAAAAGAGAAAAAGAAAGATAGCCCATGTTTTCTTGCAAAAGTATTTCAAGTTTCAAACAAGAGAGATATGTTTCAAGGAGCATAGTAGAATTAGGTTAGCCACCATATACATATTCACACACATGCACATCTTGATCTAAGAGTATGACATTTTTCTCCTTGGATCCTTGTTTTGACTTTACAATATATGCAATGCAAGTATGTTTTCATATTCATCCATACCTAAGATCCACATAAGCCTTTAGAAGTAGGTAAAAAGAAGGCAAAAGTTATTTATGCCTTGGTAGGATCCATAAATACCACATATACTGAGTGATCATGACTAGATTCTACGTTCTATAGGCCAAGACCCCCTAGCCCATGGTGGGTAGGCCCACGGAACAACTTTCAATAGCAACGCCAGGGAGCCTGCCACAATAAGATGATCGATACCATTTATCGGTGAGCCATCTATGGACGAGTCAAAGCGAAAGAAGACTCTGGCAGGGAGGGAGGTCAACAAGATAGCAACTCAAGCCAGAGCCATCCCTGCTTATCTAAAATGGTTGGAAGCAGCGATCACCTTCGATAGGTCCAATGAGGCCAACCACATTTAGCCACTCGGGTCGTTTCCCCTCATCATCAGCGCAACAGTCGAAGAAACGCGTCTCACCAAAGTGTTGATGGACAGGGGAGCAGACTCAATGTCCTATACTTACAGACGTATGACACTATGGGCCTCTCTAGGGTAGTGATACAGCCAACAAGCGCCCCCATCTATGGGGTCGTACCCGGAGCATGAGCTTCTCCTCTTGGGTAGGTTACCCTGCCCATTACATTTGGAGGGCGCATGAACTTCCATATGGAAACGCTCGATTTTGAGGTAATCGTACTCCCTAGCGCTTATTAAGCCATTTTAGGCTGACCATGCTACATGAAATTCATGGCCGTTCCTAACTATGCTTACCTTAAGGTCAAACTTTCCGGTCCTCGAGGAATCATCATAGTAAGCGGCGACCTACACTAGGCGCACTCCTAGGAGGAGGAAAACCTTAACATCACAGCGCCCATGAGCCTAGCCTTAGAGTTGCGAACTATCTAGCCTAGCCTTAGAGCCCAAATCCAGCATGAGAAAGTAGTCCATGGGAGCCTTTAGGCCCATAGAGGACACCAAGGCGGTATAGATCAATCCTGAAGACACCAGCAAAATCGTTCAAATCGATTACGGTCTTCTGATCGGCCAGAGCACGAGCTCATCGACTTCCTACTTCAAAATCGGGACATTTTAGCATGGAAACTTTTGGACATGCCAAGAATCCTAAGGTAGGTTGTCGAGCATAGCCTTGATATCTTGCCTAAAGCTAAACCGATCAAGCAGCGCCTCCGCTGCTTCAATGACAAAAGGCGAAAGGCCATTGGAGAAGAGATCGCTAGGATCATAGCGGTAGGATTCATCAAGTCTTCCAGCCTGAATGCATCGCTAAACTAGTCTTTGTTTGAAAGAAGAACAGGACCTAGAGGATGTGTGTGGACTACACCAACTTGAAAAAATCTTTCCCAAAGGTACCCTACCCGCTACCGTGAATTGATCAAGTAGTTGACTCCACCATGGGTTGCAAAACCCTATGCTTCCTTGATGCATATTTGGGATACCATCAGATCATGATAAAGGAGGCCGACCAGCTCGCAACCTCCTTCATCACCCCATTCGGCGCCTACTATTACGTCACTATGCCCTTTGGACTCAAGAACATGGGAGCCACCTACACCAAAGATGCATGAACTGATGCCTCGATGAGCTTGTCGGGGACATCATGGAGGTCTACATCGATGACATCATCATAAATTCTAGGAATGTCAACCAACTGGTCATCAACCTAGAGGCTGCCTTCACTCGTCTTAGAGAAATTAGGATCAAGCTCAACCCCAAAAAGTATGTATTCGAGGTCCCCAAGGGAAAGCTCCTCGGGTTCATTGTTTTTGAGCGGGGCATCAAAGCCAACCCAGAGAAGATTACGACAATCAAGAATCTGGGCCCCATCATGAACCTAAAAGGAGTCCAAAAGTTCATGGAATGCATGGCCTCCCTTAGCCGCTTCATCTCCTGGCTAGGGGAGCGTGGCATGCCAGTATACAAGATCCTAAAAAAGGCCGATCAGTTCACTTGGATGGCTGAAGCGCAGGAGGCCTTTGAGAAGCTCAAGGCATTCCAAGCAACAACCCTCACACTGGTATCGCCTGAGAAGGGAGAACCGCTCCTCTACATCACTGCGACCACTCAGGTGGTCAGCGCGGCACTCATCGTTGAGCGAGAAGAGAGCGATCACTCCCACAAGATCCAGAGGCCAGCATACTTCATCAACGAGGTTCTCTTAGACACTAAGGTGTGTTACCCACAAATCTAGAAGCTTATCTATGCCATCCTCATTGCCAAACAAAAGTTGCTACATTACTTTGAGGGACACCCCATCATGGTTGTAGCATCCGCCCCGCTTAACAACATGGTCTAGAACTATGATGCCTCTAGCCGAATGGCCAAATGGGCAACCGAGCTCATAGGTTGCCACATCATGTATGTCCCAAGAACAGTGATCAAACCGCAAGTCCTCATGAACTTCATCGCTGAATGGACCAAAGTACAAATGCCCCAACCTCTGACCTGCTAGGAATACTAGACGTTGTATTTTGACAGATCACTCATGGCCACAAGCGTGGGGGCCAAGGTCATCCTGATCTCCCTGATAGGAGAACGCATGGGGTACGCCAACTGACTCCACTTTTGGGCCACCAGCAATGTCGCAGAATACGAAGCCCTCATCCATGGCCTCAGAATCACCTCTGAGCTTAGAGCTCTCTGCCTCTTCATCAGAGGAGACTTAGAGTTGGTTGTCAGCCAGTTCATGAAAAAAGCGTCATGTCACGATAGCAAGATGATGGCTTACTGCGAAGAGGTCCAAAAACTCAAAGAAAGATTCAACAGGCTGGAACTCCACCTCATCCTTAGATGAGACAACCTAGCCACCAACTCCCTGGCCAAGATCGCGTCAAGTCAGGGACCTACCCCACTAGGAGTGTTCGTCAATGATGCGCACAAACCATCATTGTGAGCTCTTTGGCCACATGACCAAATGACGGGTGCAACTGGCAAGGCGGAGCCCACCATACCAGTTGAACACCACCATAACCTGGAGGCCGCATGCCCTCCTAGCCTAATGGCAATCGACTGAGCGGTGACAAGCACCAGGTTGTACTAGACCGTGCCCTTCATAGAATATTTAGCACGGGGGAATTTACCTGATGACCACACAGAGGCACGACGCCTAGCAAGGCACTGCAAATCCTATATGATCATAGGACACATCCTTTACAAGCGCAGCACCTCAGGAATTCTCTAGAGACGTGTCGGTGTTTTGGACCGGTGAGCCCTCAACCAACTAGTGAATATGTACTGCGTACTGCTAATCCCGGATGGTGATGCAAAGAGACACAAGGTTTATACTGGTTAGGGCAATAGGTGCCCTACGTCTAGTCTGAGAGATTGATCTTGTATTCCTTGCACCGAGGTGCTTGTAGTAGGGGTTTGCAAGCAGGGCGAGAGAGTTGCTTGTTCATGTGTGCCTGGGTGTCCCTATGTGTGAGTCTCCCTTCTGTCTGCGCGTGAGTTAGTGTTCTCGTGAGTTCGCTCGTCTGTGCGTGTGTGCGTGTCTAGAAGCGGCCCCGGTCACTCCCTTTTATAATCGAAGGGAGGCACGGGGGCGTTACATGCATTTGCTACATGGCGGTTCATGAGCAGAGGCGGTATGCTGAGCCCTATAGCTTGTCACTGTGGCAGCATGGTCGGTGGAGTGGCCTTGCCCTCGATGCACTGGAGCAACGCGCCGGTCACGCCTGATCCTGTGCGACGTGGGAGCTCCTGTGATGGCTTGACGCAGGGCATGGCGCATACTATGGGCGACGTGCTGGTCGCTGTATGTTGACAATGTAGAGAGCCGAGGCCTAGTTGGTGCAGAGGCAGAACCATCGTGGGGAGCTCGGCGGGTCCGAATCCCAAGGCTACCAAGACCCCAAAGCGGATAGCCGAGGCTCGGAGGGAGCAGTTGGTCCTGTGCGCTGATTCTGAGGCTATAAGGACCCGGACTTGACTCTCCACGCCACGCTGTCCTTGGAGCAGATGGGGTTAGGCAGCACAGTGCCGCATAGGTGTTAGTCGTGGGCATAGTGCTGAGCACAGCGGTCGGTAACCTCTGCCCCGTCCTGTCTCGGGCAGCATGGTGTCGATGTGATTTCCATCTCGTCGGCCACTCCGCTGTGTTGAGCCATCGTTCGGCTGATATCGTGGCAGCGGTTGAACACGTTAGTTGGACGTGATGTCCTATCAGAGAAGTTGGTCAAGGCGGAGGCGACGGGGTTGTTGCTGAGCCGGCCTCGAGCAAGGCGGAGAATCGGTACCTCGTCCGAGGCCTTGTGGTTCGAGGCCTCGAGCGAAGCGGAGAACTGGTACCTCATCCAAGGCCTTGCGGTTCGGGGCCTCGAGCGAGGCAGAGAACCGGTACCTCGTCCGAGGCCTTGTGGTTTCATTTTGGGCCGAGCCTGCTTCAGGCGAGCCCGGATATTGTTCGAGGTGGGCCGGGTGGCCCAGCCGAGCCTCGGATGAGGTGGGGGTTTGCTGGTGGTTGTCTCTTAGTTTTGATTTTTACAAGGTCTAAGCGATTTTTTCGGTCCTTGCTTAGGGGACCCCCTTTTACGGTACCCGACAGTAGCCCCCGAGCCTTGGGGAGAGTGTGAGTGCTCTCCCTGAGGTTTTGACGAGACTTGGCTCACGGTAGCTCCTGGTGGGATGGTGTTTCATACTCGAGGCTTTGGTGGGTGCGCGCGAGCGCACCTGCCGGGTGTAGCCCCTGAGGCCCTAGAGGAGTAGATTTATTCCTCCAGGGGCTTCTCTCATGTTGAGTGAGGGGTTTTACCGCATTTGCTGAGCCCCTGAGTGCGAGTTCGGGTCGCTAGGTCTCGGCTTGGTTGTAGAAAGAGCCCCCGAGCCTCTGCTCAGGGCAAGAGGGCGGTCAGGAGTTTCCCTGTCTTTTTTGTGCGACCCTCGCGCATCCTTTTTGTTCGGAAGGAGGGGTGGAGCATGCCAGGCTACCCTTGGTGGGCAGGAGCTGTGACACCACTGGTGAGCTGTTATCGGGTAAGTCCAAGTGGAGGCCCGTGCCCCATTCGATAGGGGTCGGCTAGTGGTCCAGAGACGCACTCCAAAAGTACCCGAGGGCTTCTCTAGTGGGTCCCAGGGCCGTTCGATTGGCCCTGGGGGCTCGGTGCCTCTCTACGGTGGGATCCCATTTAGAGACTTCCCTGCCGGTCTTGGACATGACTTAGGGCATCCTAAGCAATTGCTTGCTTGGGCCTCGGCCATGTACGGGCTCGCCCATAGTCATCCCTGACTCTGTTTGTCCTGGGGCAGCTATCGAAACCCTCAGGGGCCCAGCCTTTGAACCCCTGGACTGTAACAGGTTCAGTGCCTTTTCTCGCATTTTGCCCCATGAGTTTGGGTTGCTAGGCCTTGGCTTGGTTGCAGGAAGAGCCCCCGAGCCTCTGCTTGGAGCAAAAGGGCGATCAGGAGTCTCCCTGTCTTTTTTGTGCGACCCTCGCACATCCTTTTCGTTCGGAAGGAGGTGATGTTTGCCGAGCCCTCGAGTGTGAGTTTGGGTTGTTGGGTCTCGGCTTGGTTGTAGCCTTGCAGGAAGAACCCCCAAGCCTCCGCATGGAGCGAGAGGGCGATCAGGAGTTTCCCTGTCTTTTTTGTGCGACCCTTGCGCATCCTTTTCATTTGGAAGGAGGGGATGTTTGCTGAGCCCTCGAGTGCGAGTTTGGGTCGCTGGGTCTTGGCTTGGTTGCAGGAAGAGCCCCCGAGCCTCTGCACAGAGCGAGAGGGCGATTAGGAGTTTTCTTGGCTTTTTTGTGCGATCCTCGCGCATCCTTTTCGTTCGAAAGGAGGGGTTGTTTGCCGAGCCCTCGAGTGCGAGTTTGGGTCGCTGGGTCTCGGCTTGGTTGCAGGAAGAGCCCCCAAGCCTCTGCACGGAGCGAGTGGGCGATCAGGAGTTTCCCTAGCTTTTTTGTGCGGCCCTCATGCATCCTTTTCATTCGGAAGGAGGGGTGGAATATGCCAGGCTACCCTCGGTGGGCGTGAGCGGTGACACTTCCGGTGAGCTGTTATCGGGTAAGTCCGAGTGGAGGCCCGTGCCCCATTTGATAGGGGTCAGCTAGCGGTCCAGAGACGCACTCCAAAAGTACCAGAGGGCTTCTCTAGTGGGTCCCAGGGCCATTCGATTGGCCCTAGGGGCTCGGTGCCTCCCTACGGTGGGATCCCATTCAGAGACCTCCCTACCGGTCTTGGACACGACTTAGGGCATCCCAAGCGATCGCTTGCTTGGGCCTCAGCCAAGTACGGGCTCGCCCATAGTCATCCCTGACTCTGTTGTCCTGGGGCGGCTGTCGAGACCCTCGGGGGCCCTAATCATCCTCAAAGAAGACAAACAAGCATCTCTGGCATCATCACTAGGGATGACAACCTAGTAAAGTAATGTTAGGAGATATAGGTTTATAATTGGTGGCTATTAAAACAAGTGACAAGTTAATAAATACCAACAAGCATTTCTAGCACCGTTGCTGGGGAAGGTAGCTAGGCAAAGGAAGTATTGATAAACTTATACTTATTTATGGGATCAAAGATAACCGTTGACATCTGCTAAAACAGGCTTACCCTTGTTTTGTCTACTTGTGTATCTTATGTAGGGTAATGTATAACCAGTTTTGATCTTTCGACAAACTACGTTGAAGATCCAGAAGTATTGATCAGGAGGACTAGAGCTAAACTGAAGAAAGTTCTAGCTTTAAAGTCAGAAGACAACCATATAAGGTGAAGCTTAACACCTAAATTCAAAGCTATGGCTAATAGGACTCTCTGTGAATTCTCCGC
Organism: Miscanthus floridulus; assembly: GCF_019320115.1. Lineage (NCBI taxonomy): Eukaryota > Viridiplantae > Streptophyta > Magnoliopsida > Poales > Poaceae > Miscanthus > Miscanthus floridulus. Next base: position 66,608,484 of record NC_089588.1, on the reverse strand, counting down.
TCCAACTACGGCCAACATCCGTACTGGACCGACAGTCAATGTTAGAGACAAGGGATTTGAGCTCAAGCTAGCCCTCATCAACATGGTGCAAGCAAGCTAGTTTTGTAGAAAGGCACATGAAGATGCGAGTGCACATCTCCAACACTTCCTGGAGATCTGTAGCACTTTCACCATCAAAGGAGTAACCTAAGATGCCATATTACTTTGCCTCTTCCCATTCTCACTCTTGAGGAATGTGAAGCAATGGTTCTATGCCAACAAAGATAGAAATACTACATAGGATAACTGCTCCACTGCCTTCCTATCAAAGTTTTTTTCCCACAGGAAAGACCAATGCTCTGTGTGGGAGAATCTCAAGCTTTCAGCAACAACATGATGAATCTATCCCTGAGGCATGGGAACACTTTCAAGATTACATGGAATATCCTCATCATGGGATGGAGAATTGGCTACTCATGTATACTTTATACCATGGGGTGACCAATAGTACCCATGAGACTATGGATGCTGCTGCTAGAGGTGCATTCCTATCACTCACCACACCAGCTGCAATAGCTCTTGTGGAGAAGATGTCCTCCAATCAAGGCTAGAATGAAGAACGTGTTGAAACCCACAAGAGAGGTGGAGGTATGCATCAAGTCAAGAAGGTAGACATGCTATCTACCAAGATGGACCAGTTGATGAAGAAGTTGGAAGATTGAGCCAATGAGAAGCAAGAAGTCATTCACATTCATGATTCTCGCATGACATGTGAAGTGTGCGGAAACACTGGGCATTTAGGGAGCAATTGTCATGAAATCCATGAGGATGTGAACTTTGTCAACAACAACAACTACTTTCGTCCTCAGCAGAATCAAGGATGGAATCAGCAATACAGACCGAACTACCAAGGTAATTACCAACGTAACTATCAAGGTAATAATTTTAATAATTTCAATCAACCACCCTTGAGAGAATTAATTGCTGGCCAATCCAAACTTATGGAGGGATTATCTAGAAAGGTTGCTACCAATGAAAAAAGTCAAGAGAACATAAATAATAGAATAGATAGCTTTGCTTATGCCATTAAGAATGAGCATAGCTTTAATAAAATGATAGAATCACAAATAGCTCAGCTGGCTGCTACTGTTCCTCCGCCCGATAAAGGTAAGATTCCAAGGCAACCGGAAGATCTAGAAACTGCAAATCTTGTCGATATTCACAATGCAGCATACTATTGTGTAAACTATCGACGGGAAGGTGGATAGATTTTACCTTACCAGAAAAGAAGAGCAATCCAGGAAGACTTGTCACCCCCAAAGCCATTGGACCATAGATTTTCCAAGAAGCTGTCTATGACTTCGGAGCAAGTGTCAACATCATGCCTAAGGTAATTTATGATTAAATTAATGGAGATACTTTGTTGTACACAAACATGTGTTTGTAGCTTGCAGATTAGTCACTTTGTTACCCTAAGGGAGTTCTTGAAGATGCCATTGTTTGAGTGGGACAATCATATGTTCTCGTAGATTTTGTAGTTTTGGAAACAGGTGGAGATGTAAGGGCACCCATTATTTTGGGCCGACCTTTCCTAAGCACCGCAAAAGCCATCATCTATGTGGATAGTGCCAAGATCTACTTCACAATCAAGGATAGGAAGGAGAAGTTTTCTTTCAAGAACCACATCTTGCAATCATCTAGACATCCACAGAAGCCATACCTAACCGAAGAGACAACAATGACCAAGAAGAAGAACAACAGGAGAAGGAGGAAGAATCAGGCTAGGCAGTCACAAGAAGAATGAGTTAATATGATCAACACACTCCGATCAGAGTACGACCACTTCCTTGCTTCACCATATCTTGCTAAGAAGGATGATCCAGGAGTACCAACGATTGAGTGTACCATTGGACAAAGAATATTCCATAAGACCTTCTACAACATTGGATCGAGTGTCAACATAATGTCCAAGGTAATGTATGAATACTTATTTAGTGATGAACCTTTGTTCCCTACATATATGCAATTGTAGATGGTGGACCAATCAATCCGATTTCCGAAAGGAATAGCAAAAGATGTCATGATAAGAATATACGATCAGTTTGCCCCTACCGATTTCATGGTTCTAGACATGGGTGAAGAAGAAGATGATACACCCATCATCCTTGGAAGACCATTCCTCAACACTACCAATGCAATCATCTATGTCAGATCTAGACAAGTCCACTTCCAATTCCCTAGAGAAAAGGTACGCTGTTATTTCAATAGTTATACCGCTTATGAGGAGCTAAAGAAGTCCCGCTCTAGGAGGAGATGTCGATCATCCCAAAACCAAAAGAATCAATCACCAAAGAAAAGTTGGGAGGATGATGAGGAACCTAAAGAGCCTATGAAAGATGAACCTACTCTGCCTAAGTTAAGTCCACAAACCAAGCAAGTAAGGAAAGAGAAGGTGACATCACAATCAGAGAGACCGTCAAAAGATGTACAACCATCTAGGTCTCTATCGCTGAGACCAGATGATGCACCCGAAGAGTAAAGGATTTTTCTCCGGCCATGTCCTGTCTAGAGGACTAAAAAATTCAAACCTTGGCCATGAGGTAACATCGGTAGTTATCCATATTTATTACTTTCTAGCATTGCATGAATTTTTTTCACTTTAGCAATTTACTTGTCTGCATTAGCATTGCATTTAGAAAAGGAAATTAAAAAGTTTCATTATTGTATATCATCACATTATAAAAATCCTAAGCCCCATGTGAGTAATTTAACGGTGTGTAAGCACCCACAGGAATATTCACTATGGCGGCATAAATATAAATATAAATATATATATATATATCATGCATGCATATTTTCTATCTGCATTATATAAATAAGAAAATCCAAAAATATTAAATAGACATCCTGCTAAAACTTTGCCAATTAAAAAATCTATCTAAACCCCCAAGGACAACAAATCTCTGAATGGCTGACCGCTAACCCCTTATCCTAATCCGTGCATTGAGTTTTGGTGTTCTTGTTGGAGTATTTTGCAGGAGGGTCAAGAGTAAAGACATCCATCCGAAGTACATTTTTTTGAGCTGCTGTCACACCCGCTGCACAAGGAACCCTACTTCTGGACAGATGAGAAAGACTTCTATTGGTAGACTCACTCTAAGAAAGACCACGGCAACATCCAGCTGAGGGGAGGAGCATCCCCATGAATCAAGCTAAGTATTGCTTTTCATTTGCTATTTTTAAGTTTGCTATATAGTTGCTAAAAATAATAATGAAATAAAAAGATGCATAACAAACTAAAAGCAAAATAAAAAATTATATTTGTATTAGCCTTATATATAATAGTAAGATGTGACCTTAAAAGTGAAAATAAAATAAAAAAGTGTGTGTCTAGTTTTCTGTTTTTAAGAAGCTAAATAAATGGACTCTGAGGAATAGTTGCTATGTCGTAATTTCTTTCAAGTACCTAGTTTTCAATGGACTCTTGCAATGTAAATGATGAATAGTTGCACTATCATAATTTCTTTCAAGTACCTATTTTCAGCCTTGAATTCTCCCGAGTTTTGGATACGACTATTTTGATATAAGAATTTACTTTGAACTTAAAACTCGTGGGTGGAATATGCTTGATCTAAGTCTATGTAATTGATGGATATGATATGAGAAGGTCTAAGCTATTGTTTATATTGTTCCAAGTGATACTAAATTTCTAGAGATTTATCTTTTAAAAAACATAAAAATCCTACATGATGAGCTCCTGTATGACAAAGCTTGAATTCCTACGAGAGCCATATATGATATTTAGATTAGGAAAACGTCCACTTATATGCTGCTTGCATTGCATTGAGTTTAGTCCAGCTTTGTTGACCCGTTTGAGAGGTTTGTCATGCTCTTTAAATCATGATCACGTACACACCACCCATATATGCACTACTCCTACACTAGGGGTAGGTGCAACAACATGCCATTCTATCTAGATCCACCCAAAAAGGTTTTACTCCTACACTGGGAGTAAACACCAAAAATATTCTTGATAGGATATCCACCAAATAAATGCTCCAAGTTTTTGTTGCTATCTCTCAAAAGTTTCATTGTAGAAAAGAAGCATGTGGCTATGCAAAAGTTATTCATAAAAAAAAGAATTGAAAAAATGGACACAAAAGTGTCCGAGATATTAAAAACAATGGGTACTTAGATACTCGCCTGAAAAAAAGAGAAAGAGAGATGAATAAGATAGCCCCTGTTCTCTAGCAAATGTTTCTAAGTTTCAAAAGAGAGATGTTTTCAAAAACATTTGCATAGCCACATGCTTCATTTGAATATAACATGCATAAGGGCATAAATATAATCACCAATGTTCTACTCATAACAGGGGTAAGTCATAGGATAAGATATATGATAAGTATTAATTAATAATAATGATAAATCACTCAGAATACTCATTTCTATGGCATTAGCATGGTCAGGTAGAATATTAGAGGAATAATTCATAAGTCATTCTTAATTACAAGTCAAAGCATACAATGATTAGTGCAATTATACCTAGTAATCATTGTTAAGATCATTGTCACATCTACACATAAGGGATATTACTAAGGAAGATTAAGAACAGAGCTAGTTCTTCCTTCATAACCGGACCCTACGTGCACCTATATTCGGTGAGTGGACTACAAAGGACTCAATGGAAGTGTCACATCCGTGAACTACCACATGACCTAGAATATAGGGTGTATCCGTAGGTAAACAACGTATAAGCACCACGCTTACACAATGTCGACCACCCACCCATGGATCCTTAGAGTGAGTGCAATACGAACTAATGCATGAACATGATGATAATCCAACTATACTAAGCATATAATCAAAGTAGACCATGAACATTATAACAAAGAACATGAATAAGATGAATACTAATATTGTCATAACAATTGTAGTTAGCATATAAAAGTAATGGAGATACAAAAGAGAGGGGGTACAAAGATTATACCAAACCACGCTCTTGACACAATTGGGAATCCAAGCGAAGCCTGCTTGCCTCCCCCTAGACCTAGCCTAACTAGCTATGCCCTAGAATATGATAGAGCTCTAAGGATGATTAGGGTTTTTGTCTTCTCAAATGACTTGATGACTAGGGTTATGCGTGGGGGTGGTAGGGGCTGGTAAGGCCGGAGGGTCCAACATGAGACCTTGGATCAAACCGACTTAAAGGACGGTTAGATGCAACCTAGGAGGTGGTGGAGAACCGACATTGCAATGTGGAGGCTGACTGTGGGCCTAGGGCCGACTAGCCTATAGGCAGCCTCTGCCTCTCTACCTTGGCACAGAGTCCACTCGAGTCTTCTAGAGTCTTCTAGTGTCTGTTTTGTGTAGATAAGCATGATTAAATCTGACATGTAGGTCCACCTTGACGGTTTTCTAAATAAACCCTGTAGAAAATACAGATTCACCAAAACTCGTGGATTTTATTAGTTTAAACCCCTAGACCATCATTGGTGATTATATTTATGCCCTTATGCATGTTATATTGATGGTTTATAATGGTTCTTAACTACCGTCAATAGCCCTTAAACCCCACATCTTTGACAGGCTTGACAAATTTGTGGGGTGGTGGGCGGGGGAGGTACTAGCCATGCTCTGGGGCTTCAGAATGACTCCGAACCGGTCCATCGGTTTCACACCGTTCTTCATGGTGTACGGCACTGAAGCCGTCCTACGAACTGGCGTCGACTACGGAGCACCTCGAGTCCTGGCATATGATGAAGCCAAATCGGAGAAGGATCGCCAAGACGCACTCAACCAACTGGACAAAGCCCATGAGATAGCACTCCTTCGCTCCACAAAGTACTAGCAAGCGCTATGGAGATACCATAGCAAGAATGTCTAGGAGCGAGCATTCTAGGTGGGTGACCTCGTCCAAAGACAGGTCCAGACCACCAAGGACATGAATAAGCTGATGCCGTGCTAGGAAGGACCCTTCATCATCACTGAAATCATTCTCCTAGGATCCTAGCGACTCATGAATGACGCCGACGAGATCTACACCAACTCCTAGAACATTGAGCAACTACGTAGATTCTATCCTTGGCCCATCTTTCCAAACATGTACTAACCTCCTATCATCACAAATTAGTAAACCAACCTTTCTACAAAAGGTCATAGATAGGAATGGCCCCAGCGGAATAAGATGAAGGGCAGGCAACGAAGAAGCAGTGGGCAGAGCGCATGTAAGACCTACACCCCCTTGTCTGTTTGTTTAATTTCAAATGCAACCTTTTCTTGCCCTATGGGTAAGCGGTCGCCGTTAAGCCACATAGCAACCAGGGAGGCAATGACTCCTAGTGTCCACGCGTAGTGTGACCCGCCGTGTCCATGACCACGCATCACATCTAAGAACTCATCATTCTGGCCAATCCTTAGAAGGACATGAGGCCACAAAGGGATAGGGGTAGGGAGGAGATGGGGCCCCATGGCTCTAATCGGTGGTGTAGAGCCACACGACCATCTCTCCCTGTGTTTGAGTCGTTCGCTTCAAAGTCTCCTAGGTGCCCCCTCTAGGGGAGGCATCTTGCTCTCTAGCCGCTATGGAGGCAGTTGGGGACCAACAGGATTAACGGTCGATGATTTATGGGACGTCCCTCTATGAGGCATAGCTAAACTCCACGTTGATCGGGGAGGATATTAGGTCCCACTCAAATTACCCATCGACCCCGATAAGGCACACCATTCTGACCGCGTTGTTACAGTGGACATGCCTCCCCCGTAGTGACCCACAAGGCCACAAGGGATCCCACAACAAGTAGGGCTAAGTCCCCATGACAAGCCCCCTCCTGGATCCCAAATCGATGACCCAAAACCGACAGACCAACAGGGGTCAACGACCCCTCATGGATGGTCACTCGGGTGCCTGAGGCTAGCGATGATGCCCTCTTCACGAGGCAATGCCAAACCCCATGCAAAAACCACCTCACCATGATCCAAGCACGCACGGTCTAGGCCTACTCGAGCCTAAGTGTCAACTTTTGGCCAGAGTGAAACACCCATGATCACACTGCCACATGGGAACGAGGTCATAACTCTTTCAGCGAAAGGGGAGACTTGGGCCAAATAGGTCAAAGCACAAACAAAGCAAGGGCTTTTGGGCCAAGGGTGACTTTTCCATCCCACATAAAGGAAGGTCGACCACCTACATGGAAGACCTAACTTTAGGAACAAAACCCTATAATCGGACCTCGTAGCTCAGGGGCTCAGCACGACCTCGAGGTAGGAATATAAAGTTCAAAAATTATATTCCATGGGTACAGGCATTACATGCGTGGCCAAACCATGGAGACAAGAAAGGAAAAAAACCCAACACCATATCAAGGACGATGCCACCAGGGGTATGAGCTACAAGCGTGGTCAGACAAGGTGGAAAAGAACACCATAAAGGCCCCCTCGCAGCATCGTGACCCCATGAGACTGAAGAGCGTAGGGAGGAGAGAAGGGTGAAGCGGCCTCAGCACAGAACATCTCACCGTGTCATCATGATGTCACGACTAGGCATAGTGAAAAACGACGCCTCAAGTCCATCATTCAACGGCAAGTGAGCGACGAACATTCTCACTGGAGAACTGACTCACTGCCTGCATACTCTGACGGCCCACGGTAGTGGGGCGAACCTTCCCCTGATCAACGGCCATCACAAATACCCATGTTGCTCAGGCTTAGGTAAAACCAAAGCCACATGATCATGGAGATAGCCTCCATGACATCTCATCCACCCCTGCTCGCCAGTCACCTTCTAGCACCAGCCATTAGAAAGGACATTGCCGACCATCGGCCATGGTGCTCTATGAGTTACTCCCATTTCCTCTCTCGCTCAGCGGGAAGGAAGGGGATGGTTGGTGGTTGTAGCCATAAGGGGCTCGAGTGGAAGGTAAGCCCATATTTACAAGCCCTAGGGTAGACCAAACAGCCTGAGAGTCCAGTGCCACGTGGTGAACCATGGGAGGTCACAACCGATGTTAGATGCCGGCATAAGGTTAGGCAAATCAACACTCTCTAAAAGGCAGGGCTGAAACAACATCGACGAGACTGCTCGGTCCCACCTAGGTCCTAGACCCTAACATGTAGCACACTAACATGGCTCATGGTAGGGCTCAAGGGTCATGCACCACATCACCAGGGCATCTGATGGGGCAAAGCACAACAGCCACCTACAGCATTAAATGCACCTGCCCACGAGGGATCGAGATACAAAGTTCGAATAAGCCAAGACAACGACCCCACGCTCTAATGCGCACGCATATTAGCACATTCACGATCACTTCGTGATCATAAAAATGCAGATCGTGATCATAAAAATGCTCGGGGGCTACTATCGGGGTCATAACCCTAGGGTGTCTCAAGGCACCGATTAGTTAGCAGGCCATGTGGCCCACAATATCTCAGCTAGCGAAGACCTGAATGGCCAAGGCCTAGCTAAGCCAAGCAAACCAAGCCAGACGCTAAGGCCGGGGTTAGCCACGACCACTTCCTCCCACCTTAGCCTCACAGCGCTTGAAAGGCGCCTGACCTCTCCCCTATCCCAACCATCGTAAGGAACGGAGAGAGGTTAAGCCCAGCCAAGCGTGCCTGCTCTAACAAGAACAAGCATGCTGCACTAACCCTGCAAGGACCGAGGGACAATAGTCACCTCAGTCTAGTCTGACACCATCCCTATGCTACACTACATAGACAAGACAACACCAAAAGACGGTGACGACCGGTATGGAGCCCACTATCCAAATATGGAATGACAAGACATAGGTATGATCCCACCCACCATGGGATGGCATCCATGATGAGGGCCTTGACTTTGAGGCCATCTAGACCAGCAGGGAGCCACGACCCCAACCAATGGGATTGTGGCCCCCTACTCCTCAAGACAATAAGGCTATCGATGACCTACGGGTGGCTACCAACTCTTGTATGACATTCTAGAAAAATAGGAGACGATGACGAAGACCATGGCGGAGACCATGTTATACAGGATGGCTGGTGAACCACCATCGTGCCTATTGTGCCACCATGGACAGCATAGTAGCACCATGCCACACCATGTCATGACGTGGCCACAAGACCATGATGACAGCCATGCTCGGACGTGCTCCACAAGATGGTGTAGCTTGCAAGCCAAGTAAGCTAGGACCTCCCTTAGGCCCATGACCCTTCGGTCGAGAGAACCTCCTCTTTGTATGCACCCTAGCCCCAAACTCTATATAAGGGTAGCTAGGGCACCCATCTCAATAGATTGACATCCTCTACCATTTTCCCATTCTCCTTCATAGTAGGGATCCTAGACCTTCCCTCTGGGCAGACCACCTCCAAGATCTAGCTCTTCTTCCTCTTCCACCATCCTTGCACCCCCATTGTAAGAACTTCAGAGCATTCAAGCGAGGAACATGTACTCGATCATCTCTGAGACTGGACGTAGGGCTCTGGCCTGAACTAGTATAACTCCTCATGTCTTTTGGATGTTACTATCATCTTCCTAGAGCAGCGTGGCAATCGTATAAATTTGCTAGTCTGGTTTACAAAACGCTAATAAGACCCTTGCTCATTAATGTTCGAAACACTTTCCTAACCAATAGTTCTAAAAATGAAATCAAATTCAACATCCATACCTATTGCCTAGAGAAGAGTAGGATCATATACAGATGTGTGCACGAACCTTCTGGTCTTTAACTCCTTGAAGGCATCCTTCTCTTGCTTGTTTCGCAACTTGAGGTGCTTCTCCTCCAACAAGATGTTCCTTTCAGCTAATGACGACTAAGGCGGTGCTCCGGCAGCAGGGGATGGAACATCGATTTACATGTCGGTGCTCGCCATGGAAGAAGAGCTTCTCGTAGAACGGGATGGTCCCGCGCGCTTAAGCTTGCCCAATAGCTTGCTCATCTTCCTACAAAAATCAACAAACAACAAAACTTGTGGAACGAATTAGGAAACAAAATGTCAGTGGTTAGCCGTCCAGAAGTCAGTCATCCGAGGGTTAGTCGTTCTTGATTGCTTAATGAATTTTTAATTAGATTTTTTACAAAACTTCTACCCTTAATCTTTTTTATTTTTCTTCCTAATTTTGGCAGCACTTCTATTCTTAATCTTTCTCACTCTTCCTAATTCCAACAACACTTCTACTAAGTGGATTTTTAAACTACAAACTTGGAGTTTGGAATTTTGAACTTGGGAGGCTCGATTGAAGCTGTGGTTGAGGCCGAGAGTAGCCAGGAAGGGTGGCCATTTATAGGCGGCGTGGGCACAGGCCGACCAACAAGTGGTGCAGCCGGCTGGCCCCACATGGGGCCCACTTGGCCTCATCCTCCACCAGATGCTCCCTTGCTTTGTGCTTAAGCAAAAGTCGATGGCCATCGGTGGATATGATCTGAAAATTTAGTGCTAGTGCATGGTGGCAGTGATGGTGAGTCCTAGGTGTCTCCTGTGGGTCCCAGTTTCCTATATTTCTACCGTATACACATGTATATATATGTTATGCAAAAATATTTTATGATACTATGGAATATAAGTAGATGCAAAGATGGTATTTTTAAATTTTTATGCCTCCACGGTAAATCGTTCTTACGAGTTCTTACACACCGTAAAAATTATTTATGTGGGGCCTGAGAACATTTTATGATGCAATGATGAAAATTAGACTTTCTATTGCAAGTATTGAAAAGTAAATATGCCAAAGTAAGAATGCAATGTAGAAGGTAATATGGAAAACTACCGATTTTACCTCCCGGCGAGGGTTCGGAATTTTAAGTCCACCAAACCAAACTTCTCCAATTGTATTTATTGCCTAGGTGCATCAATTGGTCACAGAGATGGAGACCCTGATGGTTGTTCTTGCTTCTCACGCTACTCCAATTTAGAGCATTGTTCTTGTCTTGGTTTGAAGGCGAATCGTTCTTCCTTCCCATTGATATGGAATTTGATTTCTTCGGCCCCGACATCAATGTGTGCATTTGTACTGCTTAGGAAGGGTTTCCCAAGTATGAGGGGTGTCTTGATGTCTTCTTGCATATCAAGTACTCCAAAATCCACCGGAACAAGGAAGTTTCTTATTTTTACCAAAATATTTTTGGTGATTCCTGCAGGGTAGCGAACCAATTGGTCGGCTAGTTACAGGCACATCGATGTTGCCATGAGTGTTGAATAGTTGAGATTGTTGAAAACCTTCTTGGGCATGACACTAACACTGGCGCCAAGATCGCCTAGTGCATTGTGGCAGAACCGACCAATTTATAAGAGCACAACTACAATGGCAACCACCGAAGCGATCGCACTGTCATACTTGAGCCCATATAAACCCGGTAGTCCATCGAGTATCATGAAGGATCTCAAATAATCCAACACACAACCAAGATCATACATGATTCAACATACAATCCACATGTTACATAAGTTCACAAGTAGTTCAACATACCTCAGAGTACGAAAAAAAATTTATTACAACACCAAGTTCGAATACAGTAGCAAAAGAAAATATAGTTTTAAAACTAACATTACACACCATTGTTCAAATACATGCTAGTTCGTGATCCATTCCAACAAAAGCATGAGAGATTAGATAACTTAGAAGAGCCTTGCTCATGGCCTTACTCCTCGTCCACGGTGGGAGAGAAGCAGTTCTTATAATATCCGTGATAGACTATGTTATCTGCAACAAGTGGAAAATACACCCTGAGTACGAGAAGGTACTCAGCTAGACTTACCTATCATAAACCAAAAATAAAGTGACTCCAAGGATCATGCAAGACTTTATAAGTGGAGCTGGCTTGACAACATTTTTGCATAAAAAGCCACTAGTTGAGCTATACATTTTATAATTCAATTCCAAGTCAATTGTAGCTATTCATCTCTAGATTAGCATCTGACCTATGCCAAGCATGTGATGTAGGATTATGTAGCATAACAATAATAACCATAGCCAGTGTAACATTCCCATGTTTATCAGAACCATCAAATTCCATAGTTGAATTACTACAATGTTGGAGCTAGTCAAGTTTCTCACTATCCGGGAGAGATGACAATTCGAATCGGTTGCAACCCGCTGGGCAGTTATTCCTAACACAAACCCACACTTCCCCCATTGGGATCGCATCAGGTCACCTTTGGTACAACTTGGTACAACTCAGGTACACATTTTGTGGGTTCGATCAACGCCGCACAACCAGGGACAACTAGCTGCCAGGACGTTCAGGTCTGGCCTGCCCTTGGGCTCATGTCTGGCTCCCCGCACATCCTTACTACCATCTAGAGTGTGCACTTTCATAGAACAAGGCATGTCCTGAGTTGAGCTACTCGGCTTCATGGTAAGAACGAGTTATCTGGCCAGCTAAGTGAGAGGCATGCGTTCAATCTAGGCAGAAGTGCCAGCAATAGTACGGTCCTTAATCGATATAGATAGAATCACATGATTCAACCTACACATAGACTCTGCCCGGTCACCAGTTACATTATCCCATGGTTCTTTTCCATGATAGCAAATATAGCCAACTGTGCTATGGTATCCACCTATATCTCGCAGGTGATAGGAAATCACCCGACTTCTACCGAGCTAAGCATTTGTTTGATCCTAGACCTACTTAGGGTTCAAGGTATATTTCTAGACAAGGAAATTATATGCATCAAGAGTTTCCAATCAACTCCTATAACCTAATGCATCAAGCATAAAAGGACTCAAGTTATATTTGTAAAACATAGGGGGGGCTTAGAATGCTTTAGGGCTTGCCTTTCAGGAAAGAGGTAGGCCTATGATCTAGGCACTCTGGTAATTCTTCTAGGGCCTGCTCTTTGCCTTCTGGAGCTACTTGCTACGGTGCCTCTTGGTCCTCTTCTTCAACCGTCTCGAATTCCAGCAACGTTATCCCTTCCGGCGATCCTATATGCATGAGCACGCAATAAGATACAAGAATGCATACCTAATGACATGGATGATAGGGTATGAGGAAATGCATAAACATACACGTACGTAACAACAAGGTCATAGGGTGATGACAAGACTAACTGTTTACACCAAAATTTGGAGAAGAACGTGGGAACTCAAAGCTTCCAGAATTGTGTCGATCAAGGACTCTATTGCATGAAGGATCGATATCAGCTGATTCAGAGGAGGCACTAGAATCAGCTCTCTTTGAATAACATCAGCAGATAACGATGATGGGCTATGGTTGGCATCAGGAAATACATATCGGACTCTACAAAAAGCGAAAGATTAGGGTCCAAGTTATCTTAAGTTAGGAATGTTCTCTTCTATACCAAAGATTGTAATGAGTCATACTCGGTAGGATTCATGTTTAGGCTTCGGGTATAAATATTGGACCCCGGCTATTGTAAAGGACACAATCAATCAAATACAAGTTACTTACTTTTTTGGCTTTGGCCACCCCTTAGGAGTAGGAGTAGAGAAGATCTCGGCGAGTTCTTCAGCGAGCAGGGCTGCATCGGTTCGGCTGACCTCTGGCTTGTCTATAAGTACCGTCATGGCTTATGCTTCTGTTCGTATAGCTACATCGATCCGGTCGACCTCCACTATGACTCTAGTATAAGCTAGTTATTGATTCTTGCCTAGTTCAAGTACGGTTGCATCAATCCAGTCGACCACCACTACTCGAACTAGATTAAGGTCAAGTTATCGGCTCTATCTAAGGGTGGTGTCCTTCGGGTAGATACATTAAGTTATCGATTTTGCTGATGTTTTTCATTGTTATTAGTTTACAGCAATATCAATCCGCCTGATTGAGATCAAATTAGATTGGTCTTATATCCTTTGAGTTCGTCGTTCACTTTACTACAACATGATATTTCTTACTCTGAACAACGGATTATGCTTCATCGGCTGTTTTTACTTCAATCTTGATCATGCATAGTACGCGATTAAGGCATGAATAATCTTGAAGAGGTTTGCTGGCTAGTTGAATCTGGTTTATAGTTCACCATTATGGCTGTGATGATCCGATCGATCCCCACTGGTGGCTCTATAGATTGGAGAATGCTAGTTAGTAGATTTGTTCTTGGTTAGGTGTGACCTTAGCTGTTTGCTATGCCTGCATCGGCTAAATAGACGATCGCCTATGCGTTAACGCCTACAGTGTGCGTCCATGATTCTGTTAATCATGAATGGATCTGTGTGCTTTAAGGATCTGATTTGTTGTCTTTTTCATGGCTGCATCGATTCGGTCGAACCCCACTATTGGAGATAGCAGGTTGAGTCTAAGGAGTCCATAGGTCTGTTCATGTGAAATAGTCGATTGTTCACACGCTGTAGTCCTGTTCACCTAAATTGACTATTTTAGCTGATTCATCCGAGCCTTCACGTATAGCATGTCTTTCAAAAATCCTATTGAAGTATAGATGTGTTTGCAGATTCTTCGGTTTTAGTTTGTTACTATCATCATTGCTGCCATCGATCCGGTCGAACCTCACTGTTGGTGGTAACATATTAGATTTAGAGCGTTTGTAGATTCGTTCGTATCAGATAGTTGATTCGTTCGTGTGCTACATCTTTTCGCGATTAGATTCATCCGCTTCAATGCTTTACACTAATAATGTCTATCTAGCTAATGATCATATTTAACAACTTTGAAAACTCCAAAAGTCAACTTTGTACACATTGACAAGCTCTACACTTTTCCTTTTAGGCTCAACTCCAAAATATGCTTAGATTTTGAATTAGGTTTTCTAGGGTAGAATTAAATGCTGGAAATTAGGGTTTTGGAATTCCAATTCAATACAAAGGTTTTGAAATTGATTCATCCATACAAGTCAACACATATCATCATAAAAATAAACTTGTTTTAGTGAATGCATATCAAAATTTTCACTAACACAAAAATGATGTGCAATGCATATGATGACATGGCATATTTTAGGGTTAAAAACACCAGAGGTGTTACACACATATTCTAGCACACCCAGTGGGACCCCACAATCATCATGGCAGCTTACAACAACAACGACATCCTTATAGTACCTTATGAAGACTTACCTGATGGAGATAAAGATGTCATCCGCAAAGCTATAGAAGAATTTTAGAACAAGTGTTTGTTGTCCTACACCGAGACACGTGATAATACAATTGTTCAGAAATATCCACTACCAAGCATTCTATTGCATGGGCAGATAGATGCAGATGAAGCTAAAGATAGGCGTTTCTTCATGGAAGCTGTAAACAAATTTGTTCATGATGCCATATCAAACCATAATGAAGTTTTCTTGAACACATTCCACAACACCATGAAGGAGGTGTTTCATGGGTTTCCAGTTGATTAGGTTGGGCCGTCTTATTACAACATTCCACATCCATCGACTCAAGGGACTAATCAAACTGATACCAGCCATCAAGAAGTAGCACCAGCCCATAATGGTGATGTCTAGGCAGTTCAGAGTTCATCTGAGCAAGTTCAAGGTGCTACTACGAATTAGATACAGTATAATCCTGGATCATCAGTGTAGCATGTGCAACAGCCGGCGGGGCAAGGTCAAAACTAGATGATTAATTTTGGCACATCAGGCCACATACCGTCGTCGGCTCAAAAAATAGCACCATCAATTCAAAGGATCCGTAGAGATATAGATCCTAACATCTATAACCAGAGACTTCAAGCAGCAAACCGGTAGAAGACCCAGCAGATAGAGATTCCACAGGGATATCATTATGGCATAGATTACAACACCCTTCACATGATTCCGAATCTAGGGTATCAAGGAACATGGGATTTTAATCCACAGATGGGTTAGCAGGTGCAGAGAAATCCACATTCAAATGCTGATGAGTTGTTACTAAGAGTGACCAAGATGATGAAAATTTTGTTCGGTTTGAAGCCAAAATGGCAGACCTTCTCGTACAAACGCCCATATTCAGAATGGTATGATTTGGTCGCTCTTCCTGCAAATTATAGGCTCCCAGAGTTTGCTAAGTTCACTGGCCAAGACAGCACAAGCACAATAGAACATGTCAGTCGGTATCTTACACAATTGGGCGAAGCATCCGTTGAAGAGGCCCACCGAGTTTGTTTCTTCTCCCTGTCACTGTTAGGGCCAGCCTTCACTTGGTTTTCATTACTGCTAGTTAATTCCATTGCCAATTGGGCTGACCTAGAAAAGAAGTTTCATACATATTTTTACACTAGGACAGGAGAAAAGAAGATTACCGATTTGATAACTATAAGGTAGAGAACTAATGAATTGGGCACCAAGTTTCTTCAGAGGTTCCGAGAGACTAGAAATATATGCTTCTCGTTAAATTTGGCTGATGATCAGCTAGCTGCTTTGGCCGTTTAAGGAATGTCAACATGGATAGAGAAGCTGCTAGGACAAGAGTTTGATAACTTGGGTCAATTGGCTCAATGAGTGGCAGCGCTCAATAGCCAATTCTAGAGTATACGCAGAGATATCTGATTCTAGAAAAGTACCACAATAGCTGAAGCTTATAATCCATATTTAGTCGATAATAGCTATGAAGACGATGACGAAGAAGAGGTTGCCACGGCTGAATGGAATTGGGGTAAGAAGACGGTAATAGTGCCAAACCCTTGGGGAAGAGGAGTCGAGGAGAGCTATGACTTTAACGTCACAAAATCAGGCATGCTCTTTGATTTCTTGCTTGAGAAGGGACAGATCAAGTTGTCCGATAATCATGTTATGTTGCCTCCTGATCAGTTGAAAAATAAGTTCTACAAGTTTCACAATGCTACATCTCATTCTACTAATGAATGAAATGTTTTCCGACAGCATATAACAAGGGCTATTCAGCAAGGAAGGCTCAAATTTGATATGCCTCGGAAGATGAAAGTTGATGATAATCCTTTCCCAGGAGATCAAAACATGGTCGATGCTAGGCTGCTCAAAGGAAAGACTAAAGTCCTAACAACAGCCAGATCAAGAGAAACTAGAACAGTTGATCCCGAGATGCAAATATCGGCTGATGAATATAGAGAAATTAAAAGACATCACGACAAGCAAAAGAGCTGATATGAGCACGGAGAAACATCAAAAGATGGGGCGATGAAGCCGCGTGTCACATCTTGAATTTTGTTGAATAAATGGCAGTGGCAGAAAGAAAAGGATTATCAGCGTTGGTTAGAGGAACAAGAATACTAGCGCTAATTGGAAAAAGTGAGGTATGAAAGGAAGGAAGCTGAATCACATTGGAATTATCCCTTCTTCAGACATTGCTGGAATGAAGGTTTGAAGTTGCCCACTAGGAATAACTGTCCAGAGTGCAGCGAACAATATTGGGAATTTAGGCAATCTCAAACCAACCACCGGTCTATCCATGCTCAAGACGTGTATCATCATAATAACATGGATCGGCGCTTAAAAAATAAAAGTGTTCATGATCGGCTTGGAAAACGAGTTGTTGACCAAGACTGAGCTGATTATGAAGAAGAAAGCAATGAGAGAGAATATGTTTGGCAGGATGGCCAATGGTGTCCAAGAGGTCTGACAAGAAGCCAGAAACGAAGAGCGCAACGCCTAAGGAACATAGAGCTAGAACAGGCTCAAGCATCTAGTAGACCTCAAGTGTGGCGTGCTAAGCAAACAGCTGATAGAAGGCAACCATTGGCTAATATTCAAATGGCTTTTTTGTTGCCATCAGAGTTCAGGGCTCTAGTGGATCAAGAAGTTTACTCAGATTTTGGTGAAATAGAGTATGAGGAGATAGTTGCCAAGTTGACAGTTATATAGTAGGCTATATTTGATAAACCAGTCAAGCATCGGCACTTAAAGGGTTTATATGTAAAAGGTTTTGTTGATGGGAAGCCGATGAACAAGATGTTGGTGGATGGAGGTGCTTCTGTCAATCTTATGCCTTACACCACTTTTCGTAAACTTGGCAATGGACTAGGAGATTTGATTGAGACCAACATGATGCTTAAGGACTTTGGGGGTAATGCGTCTAAGACCCGAGGGCCAATGAACGTTGAACTAACAATTGGGAGTAAGACTCTGCTCAACATGTTCTTCATCATCGATGGAAAAGGATCATATAGTTTACTCCTTGGTCGTGATTGGATTCATGCAAACTGTTGTGTGCCATCAACTAAGCATCAATGTTTAATTCAATGGCGTGGAGAAGATGTCGAGCTGGTTCGCGCTGATGAGTCTATAAGTATCACAACAGCCGATCCAGTGTATTGGGAGCTAGAAGACTTTGAGTGTTTTTCTGGTAAGGTATGGGAAGGAGGCTTCATTAAGATCAGTAATGGAGGCCAACAGCCAATCCAAGCAATCAGCTCTAAGAGTTTGTTTTAGTGAATAGTTATGGCTTCACGTCGGCCGTTGGATTAAGGAAAATAAGCATTGGTCCTGGAGGTAGGCTTAGGCCGACGTATGTGAGTGCTAAGTCGAATCCTAAAGTGCAAATCCGAGTTGATAGATCTATTAAAGGAAGTTTTGTTTCGCTTAATGAGATGCTTGGCCTGGATCAATCGGTTGTTCAACCTTTGGTCTGAAAATTTATGGTGCAATCTATCAATAACGATTGATGAAAAATATTTGAAGAGATATTATCTTAGCATGTGATCAACACTTGATAGCCAATTCATCTAGTCATTAGCTCTAATAGCCAGTACTAGAAAGGTATCGCCTTCAGTTCAAAATAAACCCAGAGATGTAAGAGCCGATACGATACGTATCACCTATAGAGCAAAAACAAAACAAAGACAATCATGATATATACAAAGATATTGCACTAAGACATGGTCATGAAAGAATAGAAGATTTCATTCATTAGTTTGCCCTAGATACAATCTAATCAAAGACCTTGTTCACCACATCTTGAGCGGATGTGATGTCCACAATGGCCTCCACCATGACGACAAACTCTTCGAGCAGATCCTCATGCTCCTCGGGGCAGTCACCCATCGAGAAGCCAGTCTCCGTGGCATGGAGCTCGTACCTGGTCTAAACTTGTGTTGCGGTTAGTGCCACTGACGCGCCATGATGAACACCGTGGAGGGCGATCTCATGAACATGGGCCAGAATGTCATGGAGGCGAGCGTTGATGAGGGGACCCCGAGCATTGACAGCATCCATGGGCGTGTTCATTGCTAGTTGGAGGGACTCCAACTGCACTATCAGGGCTGGCGATTATAGAAACAGGAGGGCAATCAATATAAAGGTAATGGAAATCAGAATGGAGGGGTTCTTGGAATTTATCTTACCCACCACCGAGCCATCAAATTTGGCCAGCAGCGCCCGAACGGCACTGGCCTCTTCTTTGGCGGCATGGAGGGTAGCTTGAGAGACCTCGAGACGGATCTCAAGCAGGCCATTCTCTCAAGTCGCCTTGGAATAAAGGTTTTGGGCCACCCTCTACTCTCGGAGGAAACACTGGGCATTGTCGTCGTTGTAGGAGTTGGAAGAATCTGATGACGAGGCCAGCACGGAGGATGCAGCATAAGAGGGCTCACTGACCCTGGGAAGAGGACGAAGACTATCATTCAAAATGAATCTATAGACAAATCAGAATAGTTCATTGTCACAAATAGAAGATATCAATCTCACCTCATGCATCGTAGGCGCTGGTTCACCGGCATGGCTTCCTCTGGAATCTCCTCCGCCACACGTTTGTCATGGTTGTGCTCGCCAACCATGGGTTTTGTTTAGGTCTACAAGGAGAGAGGAGAAAACCGCTACAGAGTTTGCAAGGGTAGAGAAGTGCAAAGGAACAGGAGCGGTTGCAAGTGTAGATGTGTTCGAGGCCAGAGCCCTTGGCTGGTATTTGAAGCCACGAAGCGGAGAGGTGGACGCCTCAGGACATGCAAAAGGGAACCACGATTAATAGGAGGCGAGGCGCCACCTCACGAATACTAAAGAGAATACAGCGTTAGGTGACTAGGGATAGAAGATTGAGGGGTTCTCTTAATAAAAGCCATGTTTTTAGACTTAATTGGATTAAAGATTGGAAGTCTAGAATTGGCTATTTTCAAATTGGCTCTTTAGCCGAAAACAAGAAGTACAATTAGGCGACATAGAGTATGATTTCCATTGATTCTACACAGGATATATGATACACAAATTACAAGTCTAGAACATTCTGGATTGCTTTCAACACTTCTAGCTGGATAGCATCAACTTCTGCGATTTGTTGCTTATCTTTTTTGGCTGATCTAGGAATGTTCTGAAGGCTACTTCGAATGGCTCTGCCTTCTCTGACTTTGGTTAGCAGTTCCTATTTCTTTTGTTTGATGGCATCGGGTATTTGAGCCAGGGTGGACTTATGACGATCAATGGCAGCCTTCATGTTTTCTAGCTCCCTCTTAAGTTCTGCGCGCTTAATTTCCAATTGAGACACTCTGGGTCAATCCTGAGGGAGGAATTCTTCAAATGATCAATCAGCTATGTCAGCTCTTTGGCCTCTTGCCTGTTGGAGTTCCCCTTGGCCAATAAAGGCTCATGGTCTGACAGATTCCTCTGAGCCTTTTTAACCTTCAGGACCTGATCTTCAAAAATAGATAAAGGTGACAAGACTCTAGAGAGAACTAGGGATGGATTACCCTTAATAGCCAAGAAGACTCTCTACATTGAATCAGTGTCTTGGACCAAATCAGCTATATTCTTCTCAAACATTGGCAATATATCTCTTAGCTGATTTCTAGTCTCTTCTAACAAAGCTTCCTTAGAGGAGGTGGCTGACGATCTGATTTCATCTTCATCAAGATACTCCTCAAGATTGAAAGAGTAGCTCAGGGCTAGAAGATGTCATGCCTGTGTATAAAAAATCTTGATTAGGAGGTTGAATTAGTTTTATAACAAAATGGGTGGTGAAGAGGATACAGTACCTTCTCTTTGTAACCTTTGTCTGAAGAGGAGGAAAAGCTAATGATGCACCAGTAATATCTGGTTGAATTGGCTTTGAACTTTTAACATCGGTATCTGCAATATCAAAAAAAAATTAGTTCACGATTACTACAGAAGGATAAAAGGGACATATAACTTCCTTACCATCAGCTGTGTGCCAAACTAGGGAATTGACAGTCCAATTTCTGACGACAACAGGATCATCCTCAATGCCGACATGATCATTAAGTGGATTGTCAAGATCCTGCTCTTGCGTTGGTGTTTCCTCAGGAAGTATCTGGCATGATAAGAAGTTAGATGAAGAATAAAAGTTGAACAGAATCAAGATTTTTTTAGGAAATACTTCATCAGCATCAAGGATAAGATGGGAGGACTCACATCTTCTGCCATTTTTGAAGCATCTGTTGTTTCAACCAAAATCAGCTCTTCTTGGGGATCAGTTGATGAAGGTCTAGTTGATGTTGAATCGAACACCTGGGACAACAGCTCCGTGCCCAGAACTGATTGGGATGCAATGGTTGATAACTATGAAGAAAAGGGATCAGTAGTTGAATGTCATTTTGAGAAGGAAATGAATTGTTTACCTGAGCAGCTGATGGTATTGTTCTTTGGAGTCTCTTCCTAGTAGTGGTTTTCTGGGTTGTCCCTTGAGCCGCCTTGCGCTTTGAAGATTGATATGTTACGATGGTGGAGGCAACATGAGTTTTCATCAATTTCTTCATTGAAGGCGCAGCCAATCCTTTTCTTGAAACCAGGCATGGTGGCTGGTAATCTATAGGACACCCCTTCCTATCTAAGCTTAGAGGATCAAATTTAGCATCCTAAAAAGGTTGGTTAGAACATTTGTTAGAAGAATTCATCGAGCAATTTTCTTAAAAAGAAATGGCAAGTTACCTCTCCGTTAGAAGCAAATTCCCCATCCAAAGCTATACACAAAAGGTGGACCAACCCATAGAAAATATGAGAGTGCCACTCTTGCCACCAAGAGTCAAAGAGAGTGGAAGAAAAGCTAACTCTGATCCAGTCATACAAGCAAAGGGAAGGAAGATCTGATCCTAGTTGGAAAACTCTAGAGACTTTCAGTACTTCACTAATATCTTCTCTTGGCCTTAGTATATCCTTGAAGAAAAGTTGAGGAGGTAATTGACCAAGACCAAACTGACGAGCTACAAAAGAGGGGTTGTAAAACTCATAGGTTGGAAGGTTGCCTAGGAGGAAGGAGCCTATAGCCATTTTGCCATGACCATGACGAAATTTGGCTGGGAGGACGCAGGGCTTGATAAAGGAATTGATGATTGCAGTCGCTGTCTCATCCGAACAACCTGATTCAAATCAAAATTTGAATGGGAAGATTAGCTCATTATTTTCATCCTCATCATATGGCAGCCAAGTTAGGATGTCTGCATCAAACCCTCTATAAAACTTTTTGAAGAGATGGCCAATATCGATATCGATTGTTATGGCTGATGCAGGCTCGCCATAACTCATGCACTGACGGGTTCTTCCTTCTTTGCCTCTATATTCCTCATCAAAGTTGGAGGAAGGGAAGCTTAGATTTTTAAGATCAGGTCTTATAATCTTGTGCATATACAGGTTAAGCCAGAGTTGTATCAACCACCAAGGGCCACTGATAGTATGCACCGGTTCATTCTTCAGTAATTGGGCAACTACCTGGTACATCAGATGATAAGTAGCTCTTAGCAGATACTTTCCAAGAGGGATATCCTTGCCTACTGCTAGATGCTCAACCATAAGTTTATGATTGTAAGTTGGACCACAAGATGACCCACAAAAGAAGAATCTCTCCAACCACATGTTAAGAAAGGCTACATATTCCCTTTCACTGACATTTGATTCATCTCCAATATGGTTCAGAATGTAACTGACCCATCCTATGCAGTCTAATATCTTGGCTAGTTTCTTGGATCCAACACTTAAGAAGTCATAAGGTTGCATCGATCCTGTTATCCTAAGGCCGGTCAGCATATAAACATCAGCCAAAGTGATAGTCATTGGACCATGACCAAAAACAAAGGCATTTAGGGTGTTGGACCAGAAATAAGATGCAGAAATCAAGAGAGGATCGTTCCTCTCCATTCTAGACAACGAGAGTATCAAGAATTGACTCAGATCATAAAGCTCCCAATCTCTGCACTTTTTCTCAGATACCCTATGAAACCAATTTCTCCATCCCCTAGGCATTTTAGGCCAGTTTTTGAAGGGAGTTTTGGTGTTCAAGGAGGATGGATCCACTGTAGACTATTTAAAGGGGATTTGGTTGGTTTCTTGATGAATAAAATTAGATGGATCTGAATCACCCATAGGTCCAAGAAAATAAACATTGGAAGCAATAGCTGATGGAATCAAGATTTCGTTCCTCATCTCCTAGAAATCGGGTGAAGTAAATTTGAGAACAGGGGAGCTATAGGGGAGCGACCGATGCTTTGAGAATGGGAACTTGAAAACATACCTCAGGAATGTGGTCGTTGGTCACCATTGCAGCCGAAGCAGATTTGAATCTAAGGAGAACCGCTTGAATAAAATTCTATAAGGCCAAAAGCTTGCTAGGGTTAAGACTTTGGCGATGGCGGTGTCGGCTGTTAAGTTTTGCTCGAAAAAGAAGGAGAAAGCGAGAAGGCTGAGTGAGTCAGAAAAGATACTGTTGGGATGTTATATAAGACTCAGGCCGGGAAGTCAGGAATCACGCGTATATCTTGGAACGAAACGGTTGCGGCAAACGTATAGATAAAAATTTTGGAATAAAATCATTTTTATCGCAAAATTGGGGGGCATGTGTTTACACCAAAATTTGGAGAAGAATGCGGAAACTCGAAGCTTCTAGAATTGTGTCGATCAAGGACTCGATTTCATGAAGGATCGATATCAGCTGATTTAGAGGAGGCACTAGAATTGGCTCTCTTTGAATGACGTCAGCAGATAACGATGATGGGCTACGGTTGGCGTCGGGAAATACATATCGAACTCTACAAAAAGGGAAAGATTAGGGTCCAAGTTATCTTAAGTTAGGAATGTTCTCTTCTATACCAAAGATTGTAATGAGTCGTACTCGAGTAGGATTCATGTTTAGGCTCTGGGTATAAATATTGGACCTCGGCTATTGTAAAGGACACAATCAATCAAATACAAGTTACTTACTTTTTCGGCTCCGTCCACCCCTTAGGAGTAGGAGTAGAGTAGATCTCGGTGAGTTCTTCAGCGAGCAGGGCTGCATCGGTCTGGCCAACATCCGGCTTGTCTGTAAGTACCATCATGGCTTATGCTTCTGTTCGTACAGCTGCATCGATTCAGTTGACCTCCACGGCGACTCTGGTATAAGCTAGTTATCGATTCTTGTCTAGTTCAGGTATGGCTGCATCGATCCGGTTGACCTCTACTACTCGAACTAGATTAAGGTCAAGTTATTGGCTCTATCTAAGGGTGGCATCCTTTAGGTAGATCCATTAAATTTCTGATCTTGCTGATGTTTTTCACTGTTATTAGTTTACAGCAATATTAATCCGCTCGGTTGAGATCGAATTAGATCGGCCTTATATCCTTTCAGTTCATCGTTCGCTTTACTACAACACAATATTTCTTACTCTAAACAATGGGTTATGCTTCATCGGCTATTTTTACTTCGATCTTGATCATGCATAGTATACAGTTAAGGCATGAATAATCTTGAAGACGTTTGCTGGCTAGTTGAATCTGGTTTATAGTTCACCATTATGGCTGTAACGATTCGGTCGATCCCCACTGATGGCACTGTAGATTGGAGGATGCTAGTTAGTAGATTTATTCCTAGTTAGGCGTGACCTTAGCTGTTTGCTATGCCTGCATCGGCTAAATAGCCGATCACCTATGCGTTAACGCCTATGGTGTGTGTCCATGATTCTGTTAATCATGAATGGATCTGTGTGCTTTAAGGGTTTGATTTGTTATCTTTTTCATGACTACATCAATCTAGTCGAACCCCACTATTAGAGATAGCAGGTTGAGTCTGAGGAGTCCATAGGTCTGTTCATGTGAAATAGTCAATTGTTCACACGCTATAGTCCTATTCACCTAAATCGACTATTTTAGCTGATTCATCCGAGCCTTCACATATAGCATGTCTTTCAAAAAGCCTGTTGAAGTACAAATGTGTTTGTGGATTCTTCGGTTTTAGTTTGTTACTATCATCATTGCTGCCATCGATCCGATCGAACCTCACTATTGGTGGTAACATATTAGATTCAGAGCGTTTGTAGATCCATTCGTATTAGATAGTCGATTCGTTCGTGTGCTATATCTTTTCTCGATTAGATTCATCGGCTTCAATGCTTTACACTGATAATATCTATCTAGCTGATGATCTCATTTACATATATGTGTTGTACCTGTCAACATAAAATTAATCGCTACCCATGAGCTTTACTCTCCGTAACAGCCAATTTCTATGCGGATCGGCTATTCAGTCGCTTTTCCCGTATGGCTGCTCCGGAAGTTGCACACTTGGAACTGTCTAGGCACAGACCGGCATGTTCCACCTTAAATTACTGATAAACTTTCTCTTCTTGTCAATTGCAGGGTCAAATTGACTGCACGTCTTGGGAGCAGTATGTAGGACCGATCATCCCAACGTTGAAGCCAGGCGGATCTCCAGCTCCATCGAGCAGACCCTTCTGACTTGCTCGTGTGCCTAGCACGATTGACACGTTTTCGTGCCGACACTAACTTCATTTTTACTGAGTAGGTGTATATCTCCTCTCTAGTAATTAAACAAACTTCCATTTAAAGCATTTACTGGACTGCAAAATAGCAGCCACATGTTTTGACCATAACTGGAGTTTTTCACACCCAAACAATGTGATCGTCGGCTTTCTGGAAAGCTTATAATATTGTCTACAACTTTCTTATAATCATCTTAAGACGATTCAATAGTTAGCTAGGTCAAACAATTCAATCTTTCAGATCTGTCTAGAAAATAAGCAAATCTGATAGTAGACTTCTAGAAGCTATAACTCTCAAACCATTATGCCTATGACCATGAAATTTTAGGAAAGACAAATGCACAAATTAGCTACAACTTTACTGTTGACAAGTTTTATAGAAAAGATCATTATCATCATGAAGTTCTCACCACAACAAGAACTACTCATGCAACCATCTAGTTGAATTATAAAGCAATAATTAAGTAGCTGCCTATAACCAATAGATCATATGTATGACAAGCACCATATTAGACACCATGGTTAAGCCCAAGAAATTTATTTATATCCCGTTATTAATTTCCTTATATAATAGGGTGATTTAAAGGATAAATATTTCCAGTGCTCAATAAATTCTAAGAACATTACAGTTGCTTACACATGACTCCAATAGTCTACTGTACAAATTTCATGCCACTTGGATAAGTATAACCACCCCTACAAAAATCACAAGTTACATAGGCTTATTTTAGCAAAAATAGTTTAGCCTAGTGAAAAATGTCAAACAACAGATTTCATATTTTTCCTACTTTCATACTAGCATAAGAATACTGTGCAAAAAAATTCATGATCATAAGTTATGTATATTTACCCCTATTAATTTCACCAAAAACTAGCAATTAATCAAGGTTAAATAGAAATATCATATTTCAACGATGCCTACTATAGGTTTAGTATTTTTCCTAGCTAGAGCACGTCAGCACAAGACCAACAAAATTGGAATTACATTTTTAGCACTTCCCTAGCTCAAGTTATGCCTTTTACAAGATAGAAACTATTTTAAAAGCACTTAACTAGCTTAATTTAATTCCCCAAGAAAAATATCCCAAACAGTTGTTTTTACGCTTTTATCAAATATTACACTTCATGATGAATCTAACAAAATTTGGTTCACTCAATTTGGACACTCCTAGCTCAAGATATGAATTTTTGAAGTTTGAATCAATTTCTGAAAAAGAATAAAGAAAAACATTTAAAACTTAAATCGCTACGTGCACCCGGTTCACTACACCCGCTGCAACTGACTGCTGGGCCCCATAGGTCAATGGGCCCCACATGTCATCAACATAAAAGTAGGGCACGGCGGTTGACTGCTGGGCCCAGTGGTGAGGTCACCATCGTCGTGTTCCCCACCCACTCATGCATCTACTAGTACCCTTGGTTGGCTCGGTGGATCACCGGAGCTACCTTGCCGGCGAGCATGATGGCTTGGCGATGGCGCATGATGGCGGACTCTCCATCTCCGGCAACAACAAGGCCAGGCGAGCAGGGCTACCATGTCAGGAGGTCCTAGCAGAGCTCTAGGGCTAGGTCTAAGCTACGACGAAACTACGGTGAGCTCCGGCGACGTGCATGGCGGCACAGCGGCACGAGCATGGCGATGGTGAGGTCACTGTTCTGACGAGATGGTGTGTCGCAGAACCGACCAATTTATAAGAATACAAGTACAATGGCAATCCGCAAGCGGTCGCACTGTCATACTTGAACCCATATAAACCCGGTAGTCCGTCGAGTACCGCGACGGGTCTCGATAAACGATTTACAACAACCAAGATCGTACAGGATTCAACATACATGCCACATATTACATAAAGTTCACAGATACTTTTCATCATCAGAGTACGAATAAAAAGTTATTACAAACCGAGTTTGATAAATAAAGCGGAAGCAAATAAGTTCGAAGATAAAGTTTCCAACATAGTTTGATACAGTGCCAAGCCAGATCACGGTCCACAAAAGCAAAGATAGGAATTACTAAGGAAGCCTACCCAAGGCTTACTCCTCATCCACAGTGGGATAGAAGCAACTCTTGCAATAACCATGATACACAGTGCCATCTGCAACAATGGGAAAATAAACCCTGAGTACGAGAAGGTACTCAGCTAGACTTACCCGTCATGAACCAGAAATAAAATGACTCCAAGGATTATGCAAGGCTGTATAAGTGGACGTAACTTGGCAACATTTTGCGAAAAAGGCAACTTACCCATTGTACAATTATGATTCCTTTATCAAGTTAATTATAACTATTCCTTTCTAGATTAGCAACTATCCTGTGCCAAACATGTGGTATATCATTTAGAAGCATACAATAGTAACCATAGCAGGTATTGTAATTCCAATTCCATTCGAACCATCATGTTTCATAACACAGTTACTACGATGTTGGGACTAGCCAAGTTTCTCACTATCCGGGAGAGACGGCGATTCGAATCGATTTCAACCAACTAGGAATTTATTCCTAACACAAACCCAGATCTACCAGCCACGATAGTCTTAGGTCACCTTTGGTACAACTCCGGTACACATTTCGCGGGTCCGTACTGCGCCGCACAATCTAGAACACCAGATGCTAGGATGCTCAGGCCAAGCCTGCCCTTGGGCTCAGTCTGATCGTTCCCTGGAAGGAGCGCACAACAGAACGGTTCCCGGCCTGAGTTGAATTACTCGGCTTCGCGGTCGGAACGAGTTATCCGGCCAGCTAAGTGAGAGGCATGCGTTCAATCTTGTCAGAAGCGCCAACAATGGTACGGTCCTTAATCGACACAGACGGGGATAAATACACACCCAAGACCTCCATGTCTTGTCGTTTCTCTATCGACTTCCCGTCCAGTCTCAATTTACTTTTACCTCATGGTTCCGTTCCACGATAGCAGATATAGCCAACCGTGCTCTGGTATCCACCTATATCTCACAGGTGACAGAACATCACCCGACTTCTACCGGTCTAAGCATGGCTAAGCATATATATTCGGTCCTAGACCTATACCGGTTAAAGGTGTAATATCTGGACAAGGAATTTACATGCATTAAGTGGTTTCATTCAACTCTTATACCTAATGCATCAATCATAAATACATAGTAAACATTTGTAAATTACTGGGAGACTTATAATGCTCTGGGGCTTGCCTCGTAGAAAGGAAGTAGGGCGGTGGTCAGGACACTCCGGAAGCTCTTCAGGGTTCTGCTCCACGCCTTCGGGAGCTGCGGCTTACGGATCCTCCAGCGGGTTCCCTTCCTCTGCTTCTTCGAATTCCAGCAACGTGATCTCTTCCTCCGATCCTAGATGCATGAGTATGGTATGAGTATTACGAATGCATATATGTTAACAAGTGCATCACGTTGTTTGAGTAGGTGCATATCTCTTCTCGATTACTACTTAACTACTTCTACAATGCATCGACTATGCCACAAACAGTAGCTACTTGTTTCACTCATAACTGGAGTTCTACAAATCCAAAAACAGTGATCCAGGACTTTCTGGAAAGCTTATCAAATTCTCTACAACTTTGTTATTAACCATTTTTACAGTACACATCAGTTTCAACATGCAACTCATCACACTCTAGAATTAGTCCGGAAACTATTTAACATGCAATATAAAGTAATAACACCTCTACTTCATGTAATCATTCCAAATTTGACAACTTAAAATCTACCAACAGTGTAGGCATACCAAATACATTTTAGATAATATAATGGTAAAGCCCAAACTATTTATTAAATTGCCTTTATTATTTTATTTAGATATCTAGGTTAAATAATAAATATATATCAGATGTGCTTAATAAATTCTCAAAAATTTACAGAGTCTTACTAATGCTATCAAAGGACTACTATAAAAATTTCATGTCATTTTACTAAGTAGAACATTCTATACAAAAATGATAAGGAAGCAAGGCTTGAAATAGCATAAATGGAAAATCCTATTGAAAAGTGTCAAGCAATAGATTTCTTATTTTTCTTAACATCCATATGGTACTAGGATTACCTCCAACAAATTTCATGAATTTTGGACTCATAAATAATTTATAAAAATTCATGCAAGGATTGACTAGCCATGAAAGAAAAATCTATAACTATAATTCTACACATGCACTGGTCTTCAAATTTTTACCCAAGCTCATATATGCTAAGACTAGCTTACCACAAAAATTTCATAATTTTTGGAGCATAGGAACTCTAGATATAAAATAAACAAATTTAAATGCATTCAAAAGCACATTTCAAATCCTGATTTAAATCTCCAGAAATTTCTACTGTTGAAACCAAGAACATATTTTTCTTAAATACTACACTTCCTAAGGAACACTAAAAAAATTTATTTCACACTTTTAGGAGCTACCAAACTAAAGATACAAAAATAACAAAACACATGTGAATCTGCATTCAAACTGAACTGGATTTGAAATATTGAGTCGCTGACACGCGGGACCCACTGGTCAGCGAGACCAAAACAGAGCACAGCGGCGCTGCTCGACGGACGCGGCCAAAGCTCGCCGATGGCGAGTACGCCGGCGGTGACATCATCACAGTGTGACCCCCGTGACCTAACGCGTCAATTGGTCTACTTGGCCGGCCCTATCATCGACACCAGCGACGACGGCGGCGACCATGGCGGCTCGGCGAGGCAGGACGTCGGCGGTACGTCGGCGACGACCTCGGCGGCCCAACCTAAGGTGCAGACGAGCATCTAGGAACGCTGGGGGACCTAGCGCGCTAGCTAACAGAGCGGGAGGAGGACTGTGGCGGCGTGGCCACGACAACAGAGTCCACGGCGGAGCTCCGGTGAGCTTATACGCGCTGCGGTGGCTTACCAAGTACTGTCAACGGGCACGGGAAGAAGCAGTGGGTCACTGGGGGGCTAGTGGTGCTGCTGTGGTGAAGAATGGATGGCTAGGCGTGAGCTTGCGCGGCTATGGCGACGGCGGAGGTGGAGCGAGCTCACTGCAGTGCTACGGTGAGGAAGAAAAGCCGAGGCAACGCGAAAACGGAGTGCGGCTGAGTGCGGGCGGGCGCTGGCGTGATGAAGGCGCGCTTCGGCCTGCCTTGGCCACGCTAGGCAGAGCGTCGGCGACGCGTGGCCATGCTCCGTGCCACGCGGCATGCGAAGCCTGCCGGTGTCGGCCACTGAAGGTTGCGATTCAGTTCAATCAGACACTGCAATGGATGCCTGACAGCGAGTTTTGACACTCCTCTAACTGCTAATCCGTAGCTCCTAAGCAAAAACGATCTACATGATTTTTGTAGCCCAAAGTACTAGCTACAACTTTGGTTCAAGTACCTCGTTCTAATTCGCAATAGAGACGGAGTAATATCGTGCTCAACATCGGCTGTCAGTCAGTCAGTCAATCAACCACTTAGAAATTTTTGTTAAGTCATGAAATGCTGATTTTCCTGATTTTTGAAACCCAAATTCACACATGTTAGGAGCTGAATCAGTCAAAGACCCAAGAATCAAAGTTGTTCCTTATGTCAAACACTACAACTTTGCTTTAGTGAACTCCTCCATGCAAGGTCTCTAACACCTAGTTCAACTTTAGTCAAACATGTCACTTTGAAATCATGATACATATTCAAACCATGGCTAAATGACCAAACTAGCCCCAGCCTTAAATACCAAAGTTGTTCATGATGATACTCTAAGCATGTTTGAACAATTTGCAAGGTCATTTAAGCATTTCATGTAGTAGTCACTCATATAGCTATCCAGGTCAACACATGTAATATTACTTAAGTGCTTGATCATGAAAGGTGACCTTCATGAACAAGGTTCCTTTTGTTAACCTAAGTGTAGCTAAGGTGTTTTAGTGACCAACATTACCCACTTGCATTCATTTGCACATGATCATATGCATATGTTCCAAGAAACACGAGATAACAAGCAATGTTTCATATGTTTCGATCAAATGTTTCAATTGTAAATGATGATTTATGAATGCTTGATGCTCATGCTCATGTTATGCAAGTCAAGTTATGCAAGGCTAACACCCGAGGTGTTACAGCCCCTCCCCCTTATAAAAATCTCGTCCCGAGATTTGCAAGACCTACCATTCTTGGAAAAAGGTGGGATAAACTTCTTGCAGATAATCTTCTCTTTCCCACGTAGCATCTTGTTCACTATGATTGTTCCACACCACCTTATAAAACTTAATAATCTTACTCCTTGTCACTCTCTCCATCTCTTCTAATACTCTAATTGGCTTTTCTTCATAGGTCAAATCCGATTGAAGCTGCACGTTGGTGGGTGCAATCGCTTCTTCAGGTACTCGAAGACATTTCTTTAACTGTGAAACATGGAACACATCAAAGATTGCACTCATCTCAGGTGGTAGTTGTAGCTTATACGCAACATTTCCTTTTCGTTCCAAAATTTTGTATGGCCCTACATATCTTGGTGAAAGCTTCTTTTTCATCCCAAATCTTTTCACACCTTTCATGGGTGATACTCTCAAATATACATAGTCACCCACTTCGAAAGTCAGTGGTCTTCTTCTCCTATCGGCATAACTTTTCTATCTTGATTGAGCTGCCTTCATGTGTTGTTGGATGATACGTACTTGTTCTTCGGCTTCATTGACAAAATCAATACCAAAGTATCTCCTTTCACCGGGCTCAATCCAATTCAATGGAGTTCTGCACTTTCTGCCATACAAGGCTTCAAATGGAGCCATTTTGATACTTGCTTGATAACTATTGTTATAGGAGAATTCAGCTAAAGGTAACCATTTCTCCCATGAACCTTTTGAAGATATAACACAAGCCCTAAGTAAATCTTCTAGGATTTGGTTCACTCGCTCTATCTGTCCTGAAGTTTGCGGATGATAAGCCGAACTTCTGATTAGCTTGGTTCCCAAAGCTTGGTGTAAGTGCTCCCAGAAACGAGCTATGAATTGTGGTCCTCTATCTGAGATTATGGTCCTGGGTACTCCATGCAATCTCACGATCTGGGAAACATATATTTCAGCGTATTTCCCAACTATATACCGCGTGTTCACGGGTATAAAGTGTGCTGACTTGGTAAGACGATCAACAATGACCCAGATTGAATCGTGACCTTGTGGCGTTGTTGGAAGGCCTGTAATAAAGTCCATACTGATCTCCTCCCATTTCCATCCTGGAATAGGCAGTGGCTGAAGTAATCCAGCGGTTTTCATATGGACGGCTTTCACCCTACTGCAGTTATCACACCTAGCAACATAGGCTACGATCTCTTTCTTCATCTTAGTCCACCAAAAACGGGTTCTTAGATCTTGATACATTTTACTACTACCCGGGTGGATAGACAATTTGGACGAGTGAGCTTCTTCTAAAATTTGATTCCTTAGCTCACGGTCTTTTGGCACCACGAGTCGGTCCTCAAACCATAATACACCTCTTTCGTCCAATCTAAAATGTTTGGTTTCTTGCTCTTGCATTTTTCTCTTGATGTGACTTATTCCTACATCTGTCTGCTGTAGCTCTATGATTTTGCCCTCAAGCGAACAACTAATTGTGATATTGTGTAGTACAGCAGGATGTAGCAAGTTGAATCCATCTTCCAATAGTGCTTCCATAGCGTTGCAATGGGACTTCCAACTAAGTGCATCGGCTACTACATTAGCTTTACCCGGATGGTAATGCACTTCCAAATTATAGTCCTTAATCAATTCCAACCATCTACGTTGTCTCATGTTTAGTTCTGGCTGGGTAAAGATATACTTGAGGCTTTTGTGGTCAGTATAGATATGACATACATTGCCCAACAAGTAATGTCTCCATATCTTTAATGCATGGACAACGGCTGCAAGTTCCAAATCATGTGTAGGGTAGTTGACTTCATGTTTTCTCAATTGCCGAGAGGCATATGCAATTACTCTCCCTTCTTGCATAAGTACACATCCCAAGCCTATTCCTGATGCATCACAAAATACATCAAAAGGCTTTTCAATGTCTGGTTGTGCTAGCACTGGTGCTGTAGTCAACAAAGTTCTGAGGGTGTGAAAAGCTGTTTCACATTCCGGTGTCCATTTGTATTTCTCATCTTTCTGAAGTAGTTTGGTCATAGGTTTAGCTATCCTTGAGAAGTCTGGAATAAACCGGCGATAGTATCCTGCTAACCCGAGAAAACTCCGAACTTCATGAACCGAAGTTGGGGCTTTCCAATCCATGACCTCTTGTACTTTTGATGGGTCTACTGAGATTCCATCTCTTGATAAAATGTGACCTAAGAAAGGTACTTTGCTCATCCAAAATTCACATTTGCTAAACTTGGCATATAGCTTATGCTCCCTCAGTCTGGATAGGACAATCCTCAGATGCTCTTCATGATCTGACTCATTTTCTGAATAAATCAATATGTCATCGATAAACACGACCACGAACTTGTCAAGTTCGGGCATGAATACCGAGTTCATTAGGTACATGAAATAGGCTAGAGCATTTGTTAGTCCAAAAGACATAACCAAATACTCATATAAGCCGTACCTAGTAGAGAAAGCAGTTTTAGGTATATCCTCCGGTCTGATCTTTATCTGATGGTAACCTGATCTCAAGTCAATTTTGGAGAATACCTTTGCCTTCGCTAGCTGATCGATCAAGATGTCGATGCGGGGTAATGGATATTTGTTCTTGATGGTCACCGCATTGAGTGGTCTGTAATCTACACACATTCTCAGTGACTTATCCTTCTTTTTCACAAACAATGCTGGGCATCCCCACGGAGATGAGCTAGGTTGGATAAGACCTTTGTCCAATAGATCTTGCAATTGAACCTTAAGTTCTGCTAACTCATTGGGTGGCATTCTATAGGGCCTTCTGGATATGGGTGCGGTACCTGGCACCAATTCGATCTTAAATTCCACATCCCTATCCGGTGGTAGACCTGGTAATTCCTCTGGAAATACATCTGGAAACTCACAAACCACTGGACTATCACATATGGTGGTGGCTTGGATAGCACAGGCTAAATGTTGGGGTTCGAAATCACGGGAGAGTGGGACTAGGAAAGTATTCCCTCCCGTGGGTTCTCTCAACATGATAGTACGGGTGCTAGTGTCAATAAGGGCACCATGATACTTCATCCAATTCATGCCTAAGATTACACTTATTGACAACCCCGGCAATATTATCAAATCTGTTGTGTACTCCCTCCCTTGTATCGAGATGAGTACATTTTTTACTATCTTTTTGGTAGTAACAGTTCCCCCTGCTGAACTTATGTTAAAACCCCCTTTACTTACTTCAATTATTTCTTGATCATGTCTAGATGCAAATGCTTGACTCATAAATGAATGAGAAGCTCCTGAATCAAATAAAACAACAGCGGGATGCTTGTTGACGAGAAACATACCAGCCGTGACAACTTCTCCGGCGGGCACTTCCTCCACAGCGGTATAATGCACTTGTCCCTGACGTGCCCTGGCATTCACCTGCCTCTGATTGTTCTGATTTGGGTTGCCATTCCTCTTGGGGTGAGGGCACTCCTTGGACCAATGACCCAGTTGGTTGCAGTTGAAACATGGTTGATTACTTCTGAATCCGGTGGAGCTGTCCAGATTACCATTTCCTTTTGGTAAGGCAATAGTGAACGCCTTACGGAATGGTTTCTGTGACCTATTATTCTGAGCTTTCGGTGGTGGAGGCCTAAACTTGGGTGCAGGTGGATGGAATTGTGGCCTAGCGGTGATAGGCGCTTTCGACTGGAAAGATCCGGATGCACCGGCCTCATATGCCCTCTTGCGACCTTTAGCAACTGCATGCATGTTGTTGTGGTTTTCTTGGGTCAAAGCATCACTAATAAACTCATTGTACGTGGCACATCGAGAATTTGCCATAGTCTTCATTAATTTGGTACCCAACCCTCGCTTGAAACTCTCAATCTTTTTCTCTTCGGTATCCACGAAACTTGGAGCATATCTTGACAAGTTGTTGAATGCATGCATATATTCTGTGAGTGACTTTGTTCCCTGAGTGAGCCTCATAAATTCTGCTGCTTTCATGCGCATCAGGCCCGGGGGAATATGGTGTCCCCTAAAAGCCAGCTTGAATTGATCCCAGGTCACTCTCGCATTAGTAGGCAGAGACGACAGGAAGTGCGTCCACCAGATTCCTGCTGGTCCTTGCAATTGATGAGAAGCATATTCTGCTTTCAGGTGCTCTGTGACCCTTAGCAGACGAAATTTCTGCTCGATGGTATTCAGCCACTCATCGGCCTACAGTGGTTCCTCAGCCACCTTGAAGATTGGAGGCTTCGTGTCTAGAAACTCCTTGAATGAACTGTGCTAATTTGGCTCGGCCCCTGGTTGCTGTGGGTGGCCACGAGCAGTGTTTTGTGCGATAAGGCGCAAAGCTTCTTCCATTGTCCTCTGGCTACCCAGGAACTGGGTAAAGAATTCCTGAGCAGACGGCGGCGGTGGGGGTGGCAAGTCGTCATGGTTGCCATCCTGGCTGCTACTAGCTCCTGCACGGGTGCGCGTCATCTGCGAAGTTTCAACAACAAGCGATTATTGGTTGATGTCAAGAGATTGCAGATGAATTAGGTACTCATGCCAAACTGAAATTACTGGAGAAAATTCTCAAAAGCACAATAAAAACAGAGGCATAACAATTCATTCTCGCAACATGACATCACCAATTTGACCACTTATCATGCTCATAATGCATGCAATTTAAAGCGTGATTACCGACAAAGAACTGGAATTGCATTGACGTTCATCCAAACGTGCGATTAACATTACATGATAGCCTGGTTACTAATGCCAACTTTGAACTACCGGTCCATTACATGAATAAAGGTGATACATTAGTCCTTCCACTAAGTGCTAAGCGATCTAATCCTCATCATGATCACTATCGAGGTCAGACGCAGAATTATCTCCGTCCTCAGGTTCTACTTCTTCTTCAGGCTCCACTTCTTCTTCTTCCTCGTACCCTTCTAGATCCATTTCTGCGGCTCCAGGTGGGACATAAGGGTGGAGCTGATTGTTCAGTAGGTGAACCTCTTCATGCAGATTATCATTGTATTCTTCCGCATTGGCCAGCTGCTGTCCCAGCTCAAACTATCGAGCTCTCAGGACATCTTCCCTGGACCAGGCTGCATTCTGCTGGTGAGTTAACCGAGTCATTTCTTCAGTGAGCCTTTCAATCTCGGCGTCATGCTCCCTCTGAAGCTGACGTCGGTCCTCACGGGCATGACCAAGAGCACCAGACACACGTTGGAGGCTACCTTCTACTCCATCTAACACTCTCATCACTGCGAACATGGCGCTCATGGCAGGGTTATCGCTGTTCTGCCCTTCTGCTGCACCAATCTCCAAAGATCTTCCTCTTGCCTGCTGCCATGAGTCAGTGGAGGGGTTACCTCTTGGAAAAACTCCAACCAAAGCGGCTGCCAGCTCTTGAGGAAAACGATCCATGATATTCCTCAAGATCCCAAAGGCTGCCCTGCCAGCTGCTTCTTCAGCAGTCCTGCCAGTTGACTCATAACACTAGCCTGTCCACTCTGAATTGTCACCTCGGGGACGAACAACGGCTTCCATAGTAACTAAGAGACCTTCTCCCAACCGCTCATTTGCCTAGAAGTAGCGGGGTTCCATTCCATCAGGATAACCTACATAGCTGAGCACTCTCCACAAGAGTGTAGGTGTCCCAAACTCTCCAAGGAACGTGTGACGTTGACGGGTACGTGGAGCAAGTTGACGGCTAGGAGCTCTGCCTCCGGTGGACTTGCGAGCAGTCTGCTTGGTGCATGCCATCTGCACCATTAACATGTACCCCTTGGTGAGACAATGCCATAATGGATCAGAGTTACATAACCGAGTAAGAATCTTATAAGGGGAGGAACAATGTAATTATGTGAATGGTAATTTAACATGATGCATGCTCGTGCCGTACGTCCTTACAAACTTAGGAAAAATTTGTTTCTAACGGTAGACACGGTGGCATACATACGTTCTCTCTTAAATAACGTAACTAGTCGATCTACATGTTTCGTTGTTAGCGTACCTGCATAAAATTTCATTTCAGCCCTAAACCCATAATGAAATATGCAGAATGTAATTGTAAATACTTCCATATATGTATACCCATACATATACTTTTGTATCAATCTACCCGACAATAATTTAAACCCACAATTAAATACGTACCATATACACATGCAAGCATGCATACATAGCCGTACCAAAGCTAACTCTTCCCGACCGCACGCTCACATCTTGCGGTCATACACTCATCTTACCTTGGCGTAGAGGCATTTGATCCATACATTACCACTCAAGTGAATGGCATCCATACTATAGCACGCCGTATGGACGACGAAGTAAAAACCCCCATGTTAGTACTTAAATAGCCACCTAATAGTCCTTAATTTGGGCATAAGGAAAGTGATCATTGGCACACTTTAGATTTCAAATTCCTATTATATAACTATTAGTTGCTAGAGCAGGGTTTTTGGAAAACAAAAACTTTTGTTTTAAATACACTTGTGACAATTAACGTTGAATCTTGCTCTGATGCCAGCTGTCGCAGAACCGACCAATTTATAAGAATACAAGTACAATGGCAATCCGCAAGCGGTCGCACTGTCATACTTGAACCCATATAAACCCGGTAGTCCATCGAGTACCGCGACGGGTCTCGATAAACGATTTACAACAACCAAGATCGTACAGGATTCAACATACATGCCACATATTACATAAAGTTCACAGATACTTTTCATCATCAGAGTACGAATAAAAAGTTATTACAAACCGAGTTTGATAAATAAAGCGGAAGCAAATAAGTTCGAAGATAAAGTTTCCAACATAGTTTGATACAGTGCCAAGCCAGATCACGGTCCACAAAAGCAAAGATAGGAATTACTAAGGAAGCCTGCCCAAGGCTTACTCCTCATCCACAGCGGGATAGAAGCAACTCTTGCAATAACCATGATACACAGTGCCATCTACAACAATGGGAAAATAAACCCTGAGTACGAGAAGGTACTCAGCTAGACTTACCCGTCATGAACCAGAAATAAAATGACTCCAAGGATTATGCAAGGCTGTATAAGTGGACGTAACTTGGCAACATTTTGTGAAAAAGGCAACTTACCCATTGTACAATTATGATTCCTTTATCAAGTTAATTATAACTATTCCTTTCTAGATTAGCAACTATCCTGTGCCAAACATGTGGTATATCATTTAGAAGCATACAATAGTAACCATAGCAGGTATTGTAATTCCAATTCCATTCGAACCATCATGTTTCATAACACAGTTACTACGATGTTGGGACTAGCCAAGTTTCTCACTATCCGGGAGAGACGGCGATTCAAATCGATTTCAACCAGCTGGGAATTTATTCCTAACACAAACCCAGATCTACCAGCCACGATAGTCTTAGGTCACCTTTGGTACAACTCCGGTACACATTTCGTGGGTCCATACTGCGCTGCACAATCTGGAACACCAGATGCCAGGATGCTCAGGCCAAGCCTGCCCTTGGGCTTAGTCTGATCGTTCCCCAGAAGGAGCGCACAACAGAACGGTTCCCGGCCTGAGTTGAATTACTCGGCTTCACGGTCGGAACGAGTTATCCGGCCAGCTAAGTGAGAGGCATGCGTTCAATCTTGTCAGAAGCGCCAACAATGGTACGGTCCTTAATCGACACAGACAGGGATAAATACACACCCAAGACCTCCATGTCTTGTCGTTTCTCTATCGACTTCCCGTCCGGTCTCAATTTACTTTTACCTCATGGTTCCGTTCCACGATAGCAGATATAGCCAACCGTGCTCTGGTATCCACCTATATCTCGCAGGTGACAGGACATCACCTGACTTCTACCGGTCTAAGCATGGCTAAGCATATATATTCGGTCCTGGACCTATACCGGTTAAAGGTGTAATATCTGGACAAGGAATGTACATGCATCAAGTGGTTTCATTCAACTCTTATACCTAATGCATCAATCATAAATACGTAGTAAACATTTGTAAATTACTAGGAGACTTATAATGCTCCAGGGCTTGCCTCGCAGAAAGGAAGTAGGGCGGTGGTCAGGACACTCCGAAAGCTCTTCAGGGTTCTGCTCCACGCCTTCGGGAGCTGCGGCTTGCGGATCCTCCTGCGGGTTCCCTTCCTCTGCTTCTTCGAATTCCAGCAACGTGATCTCTTCCTCCGATCCTAGATGCATGAGTATGGTATGAGTATTACGAATGCATATATGTTAACAAGTACATCACGTTGTTTGAGTAGGTGCATATCTCTTCTCGATTACTACTTAACTACTTCTACAATGCATCGACTATGCCACAAACAGTAGCTACTTGTTTCACTCATAACTGGAGTTCTACAAATCCAAAAACAGTGATCCAGGACTTTCTGGAAAGCTTATCAAATTCTCTACAACTTTGTTATTAACCATTTTTACAGTACACATCAGTTTCAACATGCAACTCATCACACTCTAGAATTAGTCCGGAAACTATTTAACATGCAATATAAAGTAATAACACCTCTACTTCATGTAATCATTCCAAATTTGACAACTTAAAATCTACCAATAGTGTAGGCATACCAAATACATTTTAGATAATATAATGGTGAAGCCCAAACTATTTATTAAATTGCCTTTATTATTTTATTTAGATATCTAGGTTAAATAATAAATATATACCAGATGTGCTTAATAAATTCTCAAAAATTTACAGAGTCTTACTAATGCTATCAAAGGACTACTATAAAAATTTCATGTCATTTTACTAAGTAGAACATTCTATACAAAAATGATAAGGAAGCAAGGCTTGAAATAGCATAAATGGAAAATCCTATTGAAAAGTGTCAAGCAATAGATTTCTTATTTTTCTTAACATCCATATGGTACTAGGATTACCTCCAACAAATTTCATGAATTTTGGACTCATAAATAATTTATAAAAATTCATGCAAGGATTGACTAGCCATGAAAGAAAAATCTATAACTATAATTCTACACATGCACTGGTCTTCAAATTTTTACCCAAGCTCATATATGCTAAGACTAGCTTACCACAAAAATTTCATAATTTTTGGAGCACAGGAACTCTAGATATAAAATAAACAAATTTAAATGCATTCAAAAGCACATTTCAAATCCTGATTTAAATCTCCAGAAATTTCTACTGTTGAAACCAAGAACATATTTTTCTTAAATACTACACTTCCTAAGGAACACTACAAAAATTTATTTCACACTTTTAGGAGCTACCAAACTAAAGATACAAAAATAACAAAACACATGTGAATCTGCATTCAAACTGAACTGGATTTGAAATATTGAGTCGCTGACACGCGGGACCCACTGGTCAGCGAGACCAAAACAGAGCACAGCGGCGCTGCTCGACGGACGCGGCCAAAGCTCGCCGACGGCGAGTACGCCGGCGGTGACATCATCACAGTGTGACCCCCGTGACCTAACACGTCAATTGGTCTACTTGGCCGGCCCTATCATCGACACCAGCGACGACGGCGGCGACCATGGCGGCTCGGCGAGGCAGGACGTCGGCGGTACGTCGGCGACGACCTCGGCGGCCCAACCTAAGGTGCAGATGAGCATCTAGGAACGCTGGGGGACCTAGCGCGCTAGCTAACGGAGCGGGAGGAGGACTGTGGCGGCGTGGCCACGACGATGGAGTCCACGGCGGAGCTCCGGTGAGCTTATACGCGCTGCGGTGGCTTAACAAGTACTGTCAACGGGCACGGGAAGAAGCAGTGGGTCACTAGGGGGCTAGTGGTGCTGCTGCGGTGAAGAATGGATGGCTAGGCGTGAGCTTGCGCGGCTATGGCGACGGCGGAGGTGGAGCGAGCTCGCTGCAGTGCTACGGCGAGGAAGAAAAGCCGAGGCAACGCGAAAACGGAGTGCGGCTGAGTGCGGGCGGGCGCTGGCGTGATGAAGGCGCACTTCGGCCTGCCTTGGCCACGCTAGGCAGAGCGCCGGCGACGCGTGGCCACGCTCCGCGCCATGCGGCATGCGAAGCCTGCCGGTG
Organism: Miscanthus floridulus; assembly: GCF_019320115.1. Lineage (NCBI taxonomy): Eukaryota > Viridiplantae > Streptophyta > Magnoliopsida > Poales > Poaceae > Miscanthus > Miscanthus floridulus. Next base: position 66,566,934 of record NC_089588.1, on the reverse strand, counting down.
TCGGCCATTGAAGGTTGCGATTCAGTTCAATCAGACACTGCAATGGATGCCTGACAGCGAGTTTTGACACTCCTCTAACTGCTAATCCGTAGCTCCTAAGCAAAAACGATCTACATGATTTTTGTAGCCCGAAGTACTAGCTACAACTTTGGTTCAAGTACCTCGTTCTAATTCGCAATAGAGATGGAGTAATATCGTGCTCAACATCGGCTGTCAGTCAGTCAGTCAATCAACCACTTAGAAATTTTTGTTAAGTCATGAAATGCTGATTTTCCTGATTTTTGAAACCCAAATTCACACATGTTAGGAGCTGAATCAGTCAAAGACCCAAAAATCAAAGTTGTTCCTTATGTCAAACACTACAACTTTGCTTTAGTGAACTCCTCCATGCAAGGTCTCTAACACCTAGTTCAACTTTAGTCAAACATGTCACTTTGAAATCATGATACATATTCAAACCATGGCTAAATGACCAAACTAGCCCCAGCCTTAAATACCAAAGTTGTTCATGATGATACTCTAAGCATGTTTGAACAATTTGCAAGGTCATTTAAGCATTTCATGTAGTAGTCACTCATATAGCTATCCAGGTCAACACATGTAATATTACTTAAGTGCTTGATCATGAAAGGTGACCTTCATGAACAAGGTTCCTTTTGTTAACCTAAGTGTAGCTAAGGTGTTTTAGTGACCAACATTACCCACTTGCATTCATTTGCACATGATCATATGCATATGTTCCAAGAAACACGAGATAACAAGCAATGTTTCATATGTTTCGATCAAATGTTTCAATTGTAAATGATGATTTATGAATGCTTGATGCTCATGCTCATGTTATGCAAGTCAAGTTATGCAAGGCTAACACCCGAGGTGTTACATGGTGGACGGTGATAGGTCTTCATCCTCTAGGATGGTACTAGGGTTCCCAGCGACGCTCAAACAAACACTAGCGAGAGGAAAGGGAGGCCGGCTAGTGCTGGCCACGGTGAGCTTGAGCTCACGGCCATGGTGGATGCGCATGGTGCGATCGCGTGTTCCCGTGCCGATGCTGCTGTATCGGTTAAATGAGCTATGACATTAGTATCTAGACCCTACGGTGATGATGGACTGAGGTGGAGAGACGTCAAAGGACCAATGGTGGGGCTAGCCATGGGCGAGCTTGAAGCTCAGCGGTGCACCATGGCCATGGCGGCGATGACAACGCGCAATGTGGCATCACCTTCGCTCGAACAACTACAATGGTGGGTCAAGGAGGTAGACGAGGTGGTGGCAAAGCTGTGGGTGAGATGGATTGGTGGGTGGTGCAGCATGGATAGCATGCGAGCATGGTGGAGGTGCGCGGCAATGGCGACGGCGCTCTGTTCGGCATCAGAGAGCATGGGCGAGTGAGAAAGAGCGAAGAAGCAAATGAGGTCGAGCGGGAGCGAACAGCAGCGACGCGGCACTTTACCCTCCTCCCCGGCCTGACACACAGGGCTGGCGATGGCATATAGACACCACGCGGTGGATGAGCCCTATGCCTGGTCGGCCATGACGTCATGCGCTCAGGGTCGGTTCAGACCGGGTGAACCCGACTGAAACCCAATCTTAGAGCCTCTAGATCTCCTAAACCGGTTCGAGTTAGCAAAAATTTCTTTAATAGAAATTGTAGAGATACATGAATACTACAAGATTGCTTAAAGGTGTTTTGTCTACTTTGTAATGGTTTTCAAAATAAAATTCCCAAAGTGTGCTACACTTAAACTATAAACAGTTTAAGACAGAAAATTTTATAAGTTCCTAAAATAGCAATTTATTGATTCTTGTGAGTTCTATTTGACCATGTTAGGCACTGAATTAGCTCATGACCCTTAAATAAAGTTTGTTCCCGATGTCAAAAACTACAACTTTTATTAAGGGTGCACAGTCATGGAAACACTCTATGCTATAGTTTAACTTTGGTCAAAGTAGGACATGAAAAATGTGTTTACAAGCAAACCATCACTTAGAAGCAAATTTGGGCTGGGTCATAAATACAAACATTGTTCCATTTCCCATCCAAGATGTGTCTAATGTGTTTTTGTGACCTCACAACCATATCTTACACATGACCCCAATAGTCTACTGTACAAATTTCATGTCATTTGTAGAAGTATAGCCACCACTACAAAAATGACAAGTTGCATAGGCTTATTTTAGCAAAAATAGTTTAGCCTAGTAAAAATTGTCAAACAATAGATTTCATATTTTTCTACTTTCATACTAGCATAATAATACTATGTAAAAAATTTCATGACCATAAGTTATGTATATTTACTCCTATTAATTTCACTAAAACTAGCAATTAATCAAGGTTAAATAGAAAGACCATATTTCAAGGATGCCTACTATAGGTTTAGTATTTTTCTTAGCTAGAGCATGTCAACACAAGACCAACAAAATTAGAATCACATTTTTAGCACTTCCCTATATCAAGTTATGCCTTTTACAAGATAGAAACTATTTTAAAAGCACTTAACTAGCTTAATTTAATTCCCTATGAAAAATACACCAAATAGTAGGTTTTACATTTTTTATCAAATAGTACACTTCATGATGAATCCAACAAAATTTAGTTCACTCAATTTGGACACTCCTAGCTCTAGATATGAATTTTTGAAGTTTGAATCAATTTCTAAAAAAGAATAAAGAAAAACATTAAAAACTTAAATCGCTACGTGCACCCAGTTCACTACACCTGCTGCGACTGACTGTTGGGCCGCGTAGGTCAACGGTCCCCACATATCATTGGCATAGAAGTAGGGTGTGGTGGTTGACCGTGAAGAGCTCACCGACAGCGAGGTCACCGACGATGAGGTCACCACCGTCGTGTTCCCCACCCATTCGCGTATCTTCTGGTACCCTCGGCTGGCATGGTGGATCACTAGAGCTACCTCACCGGCGAGCATGGTGGCTTAGCGGTGGCGCGCGATGGCAGACTCACTGTCTCTAGCAATGACAAGGCTAGGTGAGCAGGGCTACCACATTAGGAGGTCCTAGCAGAGCTCTAGGGCTAGGTCTGAGCTACGGTGAAGCTACGGTGAGCTCCGGACACATGCATGGTGGCACAGCGGCGTGAGTGCGACGATGGTGAGGTCATCATTCTGATGAGATGGCAATCGGTGATGGGTCTCCATCCTCGGGGATGGTGCTAGGGTTCCCAGCGACTCTCAAACAAACACTAGAGGAAGGAATGGGAGGCTAGCTAGGGCTAGCCATGACGAGCTTGAGCTCGCAGCCATGGTGGACGCACACGGTGCGGTCGTGCGTTCCCACGCCAGTGCTGCGGTAGAGGTTAAACGAGCTATGGCGTTAGCATCTAGACCCTACAGTGATGATGGACTGAGGTGGAGGGACGTCGGAGGACCAATGGTGGGGCTAGCCATGGGCGAGCTTGAAGCTCGACGGCGCACCATGGCCATGGCGGCGATGGCGACACGCAATGTGGCCTCCCTTGGCTCGAATAGCTACAATGGTGGGTTGAGGTGGTAGAGGAGGTGGTGGCAAAGTTGTGGGCGAAATGGATTGGTGGGTGGTTCGGCATGGATGGCATGCGAGCATAGCAAAGGCGCGCGGTACTAGCGATGGCGCTCCATTCCGCTTCAGCAAGTGCTGGCAAGCAAGAGAGAGCGAAGAAGCAAATGAGGTCGAGCAGGAGCGAGCAGCAGCGATGTGGCACTTTACCCTCCTCCTTGGCCTAACGAGTGGGGTCGGTGATGGCATAGCGGTGGCTGAGCCCTACACCAGGTCGGCCACAATGTCGTGCGCTCAATGTCGGTTCAGACCGGGTGAACCCGACTGAAACCCAATCTTGGAGCCTCTAGATCTCCTAAACTGGTTCGAGTTAGCAAAAATTTCTTTAATAGAAATTGTAGAGATTCATGAATACTACAAGATTTTTTAAATGAGTTTTGTCTACTTTGCAATGGTTTTCAAACCAAAAATTCCCAAAGTGTGCTACACTTAAACTATAAACAGTTTAAGACAGAGAATTTTCTAAGTTTCCAAAACAGCAATTTATTGATTCTTATGAGCTCTATTTGACCATGTTAGGCACTAAATTAGCTCATGACCCTTAAATAAAGTTTGTTCCTAATGTAAAAAACTACAACTTTTATTAAGGGTGTATAGTCATGCAAACAATCTATGCACTAGTTCAACTTTGGTCAAAGTAGGATCATGAAAAAGGTGTTTACAAGCAAACCATCACTTAGAAGCAAATTTGGGCTGGGTCATGAATACAAATATTGTTCCATTTCCCATCCAAGATGTGTCTAAGGTGTTTTTGTGACATCACAACCATCTCTTACACATGACCCCAATAGCCTACTGTACAAATTTCATGCCATTTGGATAAGTATAGCCACCACTACAAAAATGACAAGTTGCATAGACTTATTTTAGCAAAAATAGTTTAGCCTAGTGAAAATTGTCAAACAAAAGATTTCATATTTTGCCTACTTTCATATTAGCATAAGAATACTGTGTAAAACATTTCATGCTCATAAGTTTTGTATATTTACTCCTATCAATTTCACAAAAAACTAGCAATTAATCAAGGTTAAATAGAAAGACCAAATTTCAAGGATGCCTACTATAGGTTTAGTATTTTTCCTAGATAGACCATATCAACACAAGACCAACAAAATTGGAATCACATTTTAAAAGCACTTAACTAGCTTAATTTAATTTCCCTAGAAAATACCCCAAACAGTAGGTTTTACATTTTTATCAAATAGTACACTTCATTATGAATCCAATAAAATTTGGTTCACCCAATGTGGACACTCCTAGCTCTAGATATGAATTTTTGAAGTTTGAATCAATTTCTAAAAAAGAATAAAGAAAAACATTTAAAACTTAAATCGCTACGTGCACCCGGTTCACTACACCTGCTGTGACTGACTGCTGGGCCCTGCAGGTCAACGGGACCCACATGTCATCGGCAAAGAAGCAGGGCATGGCGGTTGACCATGGAGAGGTCATCGGCGATGAGGTCACCATCGTCGTGTTCCCCACCCACTCGTGCATCTACTGGTACCCTCGATGGGCTCGGTGGATCACCAGAGCTACCTCACCGGTGAGCATGGCGGCACGGCGGCAGTGCACGGTGGTGAACTCGCCATCTCTGGCAATGACATGGCCAGGCGAGCGAGGCTACTATGTCAGGAGGTCCTAGCACAGCTCTAGGGCTAGGTCTAAGCTATGGTGAAGCGGCAGTGAGCTTCGGCCACGTGCATGGCGGCGTAAGCGTGGTGACGGTGAGGGCATCATTCTGATGAGATTGCTGTCGATAACGGGTCTCCATCTTCAGGGATGGTGCTAGGCTTCCTAGTGACGCTAAAACAAACACTAGCTAGAGGAAAGGGAGGCCGATCGGGGCTAGTCACGGTGAGCTTGGGCTCGCGGCCATGGTGGACGCGCACGGTGCGGTCGCGCGTTCCCGCGCTGGTGCTGTGGTAGCGGTTAAACGAGCTACGGTGTTAGCATCTAGACCTTACGGTGATGACGGACCGAGGTGAAGGGATGTTGGAGGAGCAATGGTGGTGGCTGGCCATGGGCGAGCTTGAAGCTCAGCGGTGCACCGTGTCCATGGCGGCGATGGCGATGCGCAATGTGGCCTCACCTTGGCTCGAATAGCTATAATGGCAGGTCAGGGAGGTAAAGGAGGTGGTGGCGAAGCTATGGGCGAGATGGATTGGTGGGTGGTGTGGTGTGGATGGCGTGCGAGCATGGCAGAGATGCGCGGTAATGGTGACAGCACTTTGTACCACTTCGGCGAGCGAGAGAGAGAGCGAAGAAGCAAATGAGGTCGAGTGGGAGCGAGCAGCAACGACATGGCACTTTACCCTCCCCCAGTCTGATGAGGGGGGCCAGCGATGGTGTATAGATGCCACACGGCAGCTGAGCCATATGCTCGGTCGGCCACGATGTCGTGCGCTCAGGGTCGGTTCAGACCAGGTGAACCCGACTAAAACCCAATCTTGGAGCCTCTAGATCTCCTAAACCGGTTCGAGTTAGCAAAAAATTATTTAATAGAAATTGTAGAGCTACATGAATACTACAAGATTGCTTAAAGAAGTTTTGTCTACTTCACAATGGTTTTCAAACAAAAAATTCCCAAAGTGTGCTACACTTAAACTGTAAACTATTTAAGACTTAGAAATTTTTCTAAGTTCCCAAAACAGCAATTTATTGATTCTTGTGAGCTCTATTTGAGCATGTTAGGCACTAAATTAGCTCATGACCCTTAAATAAAGTTTGTTCCCCATGTCAAAAACTACAACTTTTATTAATGGTGCACTATCATGCAAACACTCTATGCTATAGTTCAACTTTGGTCAAAGTAGGATCATGAAAAAGGTGTTTACAAGCAAACCATCACTTAGAAGCAAATTTGGGCTAGGTCATGAATACAAACATTGTTCCTTTTCCCATCCAAGATGTGTCTAAGGTGTTTTTGTGACCTTACAACCATCTCTTGCATTGGTCACACATGATTACAAGCATATACATGTATAAAACCAACATCACATGTGATAATATGTAAGAATAAGATGAAATTTCATATGCTCATGCTCGTGAATGCTTGGGTGATGCTTGTGCTCATGAAATGCAAGTGTCAAATGCAATGATTAACACTAGGGTGTTACACGCATTCTCAAAGATTTGGTTTCCGATCGAACAATCAATAGTGGGACATCCTAGATCCTTCTTTACTGGTGATGTATTGAGGATGACCGCACTACACTCCTCCATTAGCTTGATTACTTTAGTGGTGGGCCATGGTCTTTTGTTGTTCAGAATGTCCCTGAGGTATTTTGCATACGTAGGTAACTGTAGGGCATCTAGCAAAGGAATATTGATATATAACTTTTGAATTACCTCCACAAACTTACCAAACTGCTCATCCATTTTATCCTTTCAATTTCTGTGTGGAAATGGTAGGAGGGTGGTGTCGTGATAATCTTACATCATCTCATGTGCTTGTGGTCCAAATTCTTTGGCTTCTTCTTTTCCTTCCTCTCGCATTTCTATTGGTGTCTTACTCGTCCTTGTCGGATATGGAGGATCATGACTAGACTTGCCACCTCTTGTGGTTATGGCATTGACCTTTTCAAGGTTAGTGGCAAAAGGCTGAGTACCAGCCAACTGGGCCAATTGTGATTCTATCTTTTAGTTATAGCTAAGTTGGTCTTTTGTAGCAGAAGGAAAGCTTTCCATTTTAGTGTTTATGTTTTCTAGGACCTTATCATTAGAAGCAAGCTTTTTAGAAATATTTTCATTAATCTTGGCTTGTTCTACAATCAAATCTCTCAAGAATGGTTGTTTACGATTAGAAGATTTATTGTAATTACCTGGGTACTTACCTTGGTAATTTGACCATTGTTGTTGTTGCCCCCATCCTTGTCTTTGTTGTTGTGGAGCAGAATTGTTCATGACAATGCTTACATCCTCTTGAGATTCAGGGAAATCAACCCCCAAATATTCTCTACATATGTTTTGGGTATTATAAGCATCTTGAATGGCCTGGTGATCTTTCTTATAATTGGCTTGTTGTTCAAGCCAATTCAACAGTACGTCCATCTTGGTTGAAAGTGCACACACCTCTTCTTGTGCTTCTTCGCTCTTATTACATGTTTGAAAATTGCCTTGAGACCAGCATTGATTAGAGGCTATCTTCTCCATAAGAGCTTCAGCTTTTCCAAGAGTGACTGACATAAATGCTCCTCCAATAGTAGCATCGAGTTGTTCATGAGCTTTTTGAGTTAATCCATGGTAGAAACTTTGCATGAGCAACCAATCTTCCATGCCATTATGAGGATAGTCTGAAATGTATTCTTGGAAACATTCCCATGCTTCTGGAATGGTTTCTCCTTTCTACTGTTGGAAGTTGGAAATCTTTCCTCTTAAGGCATTGGTTTTTCCTATAGGGAAAAACTTTGCTAGGAAGGCCTTCGAACATTTTGCCCAAGTGTTGATGTTATCTTTATTGGTGTAGAACTATTGCTTCGCCGTTCCCACTAACAAGAATGGAAATAGGCGGAGTAGTATGATGTCTTGAGCGACATCTATTGACGATCATTAACACCCATCATGAACCATCAATATAACTTGTATAAATGCATGAAAATGATCACCTAGATAGGTCTAGGGGTTTAAACTAATAAATTCCATAAGTTTGGTGAATTTGTGTTTTCAGTAGGGTTTATCCAGAAAATTGTCAAGGTGGACCCAAACGTTAGACTTAATCGTGCTTAACCATGACATAAACAAACCTAGAAGGTTCCAGAGGACATGACACCAAAGAAGACCATGAGGGACTGCTAGGTGGGGCTGGCTGGCCCCACCTACAGACCGGTCGGCTAGTGGAGCCACCTGTCAGCCTTCACCTCGCTATGACGGTTCTCCACCGCCATAAAGATCGCATCTACGCTGTTTATTCAAGTCGGTTTGATCCAAGGGTTCAAAATTGACGCTACCCCCTATTGTCATTTTTTAACGCAATTACCAAGTGAGGAGGTTTTAAGTCCATCACCGGCAATGGCGCTAGAAATGCCTATTGGTATTTCTTAACACCATTACTAAGATTGAGTTAATCTTAGCAATGCCGCTAAGAAACACCAACTATGATAGTTCTTAACGATTACAGAGATTATCCGCAAGCGCGTGGATCTATCGTTGTAGCATTTCACCTGGAAGTATTCAGGGTATCATTATTTATATTTTCCCAAAGGAGGGCAAGGTATAAGAGTCTAGCATAGTTATAAACATGATTACATACTTGCATAGTGGACCATAGTATATGATAGGGGTAAAAATGGTATTTCATGGATAGTGGACACACATCTGCGCCAACCTCAAGCATAAAAGGAAAACAAAGAATAAAAGATTATTCCTAAGCGGAGCCGGTATGTTCTAATATAGCTATGCAAAGAACAGTTTAATGATCATACAAGTTACATGACTAGAGTTAGAACTAAGTGTGAGATGGACGGGAAGATCTCTGGGCACTGGTCTGCCAGCAAGCTAGGGTGACTTTAAGACACCTACACAATACCCAGATGTGGGGGATTACAAGAGACGGACAAAGCTATCACTACCTGCCGCCTACCCCTCAACTATGGGATACCGTCATATCCAAAGGTTCCCATGCACCTAAGCACCACGCCCATGTACAAAGAAACTACCCATATCCCCCTAGGACTCTGACCCTATGGATCGATAATCAAGAATATGGGCAAACCCGAAGGAACGATGAACCGTCACCCCAACCCAAGCTCTACTTCTACTCATACAAATCATATGAATTTTTAAGCATGAAATTGAATATGTTAAGATCATGACACACAAACTATATGCTAGTTCATAAATCATGATTATAACAAGACAACTATACTCTAGTTCTATAGCACAACTATATAAATGATATGAGAGCACGACTATGGAAGAAATTCTCTTTGTATTCATACCAAGTGTTGCTTTTCTTCCAAGGAGACAAGCTCTCCAAGTAGACCTTGCTAGCTCCAAAGACTACTACTAAGAAGTAAAAGAGTACAAGATGTGGTCTGAGGTGCTTGGCTCCAAAATGAGGTGTGTGTTGAAGGTGAGCTCTACCCTCTCTTTTATACTAATCCATGGTCAGTTTGGAGTAGGTATTTTTGGAAACCACCATGGATCGACGTAGCATGGCGGCATGCAACCATTAGAGGAAGCTGGACCCAGGAGGCAGTGGCAGGGTTGCGCCCGCACCCTAGTGGGTCCGCCCCATGATCGCCTTCGCATGGTCGGTTCCTCTGTGGGCCTAGACCATTTCCACATCGGTGCTTGGCACAAATGCTTCGTTGGAGTGGGCCTTTGCTTGGCTCTTTGATATAGGATCTACATTACGCTTTCTCTTTTGCGCATTTTGATCATTTTCCACTTGTATTTGAATATTGTCCTGCAAATTGTGTTTTCTCCAATACAAGTGGAACTATGTCAATAGTAAAGGTATATTTCTCAAAAGATTGTTTATTTCTCTTGTTTTGGACTATAGTTGGCAGTCGGATGTTGTTGTTAGTGACCGCCAACACCCCCTATATATACGGCCCTATACCCCCTCCTTGAGATCATCTTAGAAACCCTATTTCATATCTCTTATTTAGATCAACACACACCAAGAGGATTAGGTCTAGAAGTCTTCAATGTAATAGATTAGTAGCTCGGTAGTGAGGGTCGAGTTGGGCTCATTCTCAAGTTCTGGATCTAGTCTTGGAGGCTCGATAAAGCCTTTTATCTTCACTTTTTACATCTTGTAAGACTTATTATCAATTCATCATATTCCTATCTATATGGCTATGCTTACTTTTATTATGTATCTTGCTTAGTTGAGGTTATAATTACTTTTGTGTGCGGGTTCATAGAGTGCTTAGACTACTAGTTTACCAAGGCTGGGCTGAGTAGCCGAGCCACGTGTAAGCATGGTGCTTATACAATGCTCTGCCTGTGAGTACACCCTGTTCTCTGGTTGTATGGTAGCGGTGGGACGTGACAGCCCCATCTATCCTTCATAGTCCATACCGAAATGAGCAGATTCTTAAATTGTAGGACCGTAGTCGCGTCAATAGAGTTATCCTTTTGCGGTGCTCTACTGTCTAAGCAGTGTCCTAAAGTGCACAAGAGTAGAGTTAGTCTTAACTAAAGTTGGGTATATGTATATACTTTGATTCTGTAATAGGAATATCATAGGAATCTACCTCACACGTTATTCTCCTGAGTTAACTAGTTTACAATATCTTAGTGATCTATCCCTTGAGTGTCATTATGCTTAATTCCTATCATTACCTTTACCCCTTGCTCTAGCTATGATGGTATGTTCACTGATAGATACTCCGTAATAATCTTTACTCCATTGTTTCCCTATGGTAAAATATAAATAACGATACCTGGAATACTCTTGGTAAAATGCTACAATGGTATTCTGTGCGCTTACAGAATCCTTCATATTCTATTTGCACTTATAAATACCAACAACGTTCTTGATGATGATTGTGCTACTAATCTCCAAGAAATTTTGAAGATGAGCACTAGCATCTTCATATGCCTTTCCACTGAATGGGGTAGCTTGCACCATGTTGATGAGGCTTGGCTTGTGTTCAAACTCAAGATTGTTGGTTTTGAGTGTTGGTCTAGTGCGAATATTCTCGATGTTTGGAGTAGAGAACTCACGTAGAGTCTTTTCAGCCATAGCTTTAGAAACTGGTGTCGATGAATCAAATTCAATCCTGCAATACCCTATATAAGATATGAACAAAGACAAATAAGGGTAAGGCTGCTAAAGCAGAGGTGTATAGTTATGATTTCATCAATAAATATTTATTTGATCAATTCACTTTTAGCCTTGTGCCCCTCCTCGGCAACGGTGCCAGAAATGCTTGTTGACATTTCTTAACATCACCTATTACTAAGTTGTCATCCCTAGCGATGATGCTAGAAATATTTGTTGGTATTTATTCGTGTCACTTGTAATTGAGAAAAGAATATATTAAGTAATCCGCAAGCTCACAGATAATATACCATTGTAGCATTTCACCCGATAGTATACTAGGTATAATTATTTATATTTTTCCACAGGGAGGAGCGGTGGAGAGGCTAGAGATAATGACAAATATGTATACTTATGATAAAATCATTAACTCAACTCTCATGCTATAACAGGGGTAAGCAAAATAATAAATAAATGATAAATGTAAGACATTCATAGTAATTCAGAGATATAAATAGATACTTATAAATGTAGTATGGCTAGATAGGAGATTAGTTAAGAGAAAAGATTCTTAAGTCATTTCTTATTTGAGAAGTCTTTGGTACACTCTAGTATATACACTTTCATTTATAGCACAATTAACTCTTCATCTATGCATAAGGAACATTACTAAGAAAGATCAAGAACAAAGCTTGATTTCCTTCGCAACCGGGTTATACTTGTTCTACAAATGGGGAGTGGACTACAAAGGACTCAACGAGGATGTCACACTCGCGATCTACCACATGGCCTGAAATGTAGAGTGCATCTGCAGGTAAACAATATTTAAGCACCACACTTATATAATATCGACCACTTAACTCACTCGAGTACTGAGCTAAGCACTTTGCGAACATATGCACAAATTCATTGTCAATCATGACTATATCAAACATACTACTAGAGCAAACTAGGAACATAATAAATAGAAACATAGTATTGAAATAGCTCAAAGTCACAAACTATAGAGAGATACAGTGGCTTTACCAGCTGTGGGACATAGTTTCTGGGTACCCCGCAAGGAAGGGAGAAGATCTAGCCCAACTAGAATTCCCCACATGTAATCCTAATAATATTACTATCCTATAATCCTACTAGAACTTCTACATTGTAATTGACTAGGACTCTTGTCTCCTGGACTATATAAAGGGGGGCAGAGCTCCCTAGACCGACACCTCTACCTAAGAGGAACACACCTCACGGTCTAAACCCTAAGCGCAGGGCGCAATATATTTTCCACCCAGACTGGACGTAGGGACGCTATTCCGGCGGACCGAACCAGTATAAATTGTTGTCTCTACATTCACCGTTGAGTTCTGCATACGCCGAAGCCCACCAACCATCATTCTGGGTAACCCCGTGATGAGTTGTGAGTCATCAAAAACCGACAGCTGGCACGCTAGGTATAGGCTTTCGGCGCAATTGCGATTAAGAGCTCGAAGGACATCAAGATCAACATGACATTCTCGACGAGATCGACCCTCTCGGTTTTGTAAGGGAATTTCTTCGTCATGGTCGTCCGTGACAATTCAACATCTATGGCGACTCGGTGTATTGAGATGGCATCCCTCAATGTCATCCTACGGTGGTTTTTATCGACCCCACAAGGGCGCTGTCGTCAGCCCACCGTGGCAATCGTCATCACATCGTCTCAACAGCTCATCTTTTCACGAAGACATCTTGGCCCGCCATGGGCCGAGTATCTAGGCAGTCGTTCATTGCTCTGTCGTTCGCACACGAATCAAAGTCGTCAAGTCTCTGGCTCCTTCATGAAAGCATGAAGTTCAATGTCAAAAAGCAACTCACCGCAACATGTAGAGAAGCGTGGAGCCGAGCGACACCCTGTCTCCACGTTAGGTGGCTTGTCTCCGTGTCGTGGAATAGTCTGAGTCACATACGATCCGCTCGTAGCTACGGGACAACTCGGCCCTATGGGAATTTGAGTCCATCATGGTTCCAAGGCCGGACAAGACATGGAGCATGACAACGTCAATTCAATATAGCAAAGCAGCGCCCTTACGAACTACAGGGCCACGGTATCATACAAGCAAGTAAGCAAGCAAGGCCAAGGTATATGTGTATATGCATGGCACGAACACATCATGCATGCCACGTCCGACTACCAGCCCCTTCTAATTCCGCCTCGATGACTGAGTTTGACTCCCACTCTAACATGCCGGGGCTTCACTCGGCTACTGTGATCCGACTACACCTAAGTCAGTGGACACGCCGGGGGGCTTCTCGCTTGACTAACATGCCTCGACTACAACTCCACGCACCCGTTCTATGCATCAAGCCATCCAAGCTAGAAGCAAGCAAGCAAGAGTATAACATGTCCTCCGCCTACATCAAGTCGTCCAACTACATCTAGCCATCTGACGATGCCTCCACGACACGCCGACTACTTCACTTGGCCATGAATCAAGCTAAGCCATGCTTTATTTTTTTAATTTTTTATATCTCTGGATATTATGCATGTGTCTCGGCGGCCATACCATAATTGCATTCCCGACAACCCACACAGCTCCGTGCTAGTAGTCGGGACAACATGCACTCCACGCGTACTCTTTTTTCATGCAGCTTTTGACTGCTCTAGCCTCCTCTTAACGGTTGTGAAATTACTCGAATAATATCAACTCATATTTGTGATGCATTTACTCGCACGGCTCACATGGTTACGGTCATGAGCCCCCTGACCATACGCTAGAGAGACAAGTGTTTACAAATACGGGATCATCTACTTGGGAAATTTACACAGCCTAGCAAGAGCAAGACGCGAAAAAAATTCATACATGCATTTCATAATACTGGGGTCTGCTCCCGCTCTATTATTTTCCTTGCATGGGACCTGCTCCTAACTTGATATCCTAAATATTAATCACAACATATTTCTATGTTTACCTTGCTGGGGACCAGATCTTCACCACAACGCTAGGTGGCTCATGAGAGCTACCTTACTTGGCCACCGCGCTGGCCACTTCTGCCACTCTGATTAGGCATCTCCGCCCCCATGACTTAGTCGGCACGAAGCTCGGGGGCTTGGCCATTTCCTCGGCTTAGTCGGTATTGCTCCAACTACACCCGGGGGCTCGGATTCAAGATGGAAGACCAAATTTGCAAGATTCCAACCACTCGGAGACAAGCGGTCATTGATCATTGTCTTCGAGGGGTTACTCAGTTGCACCATTCAAGACATCTACAAGATCCTATAATTGACTCCGAGTAGTCGGATTGTCGGTGTTTGATGACCGGTAACTCATCACGGGGTTATCTGGGAGGATGGTTGGTGGGCTTCGGCGTATGCAGAACTCAACGGTGAACGCAGAGACAACAATTTGTACTGGTTTGGTCCGCCGGAATAGCGTCCCTACGTCTAGTCTGGGTGGAAAATATATTGCACCCTGCGTTTGGGGTTTAGACCATGAGGTATGTTCCTCTTGGGTAGAGGTGCTGATCTAGGGAGCTCTGCCCTCCTTTATATAGTCTAGGAGACAAGAGTTCTAGTCTATTACAATGTAGAAGTCCTTGTAGGATTATAGGATAGCAACGTTACTAGGATTACATGTGGGGAATTCTAGTCAGACTAGATCTTCTCCCTTCCTTGAGGTGTACCCAGGGACTATGTCCCACAAGCCCCCGAGCACTGTATGGTTGATCTTGGAAGCCTTCTTGTTCCTCTAGGTCTTGCCAAGTAGAAACAAGCTTTGTCCAAGTGCTTTCTGAGAGAAACCATGTAGTGCTTCTTAAAATATTCGAGTGGTGTGCACTTTTCGAAAAAGTGCACTCACTGAGTGTGGCCTCCGAGCCTCTTGCTATTTGGAACAAAGAGTTGGATGGTCTTGTCTACAATTCCTTTTTGAAGAAATTTGAATGCATCCTCTGAGGATATATATCCCGTTGTAGGCTTGGGGGCTGCAGGATATATATCCCCAGAGGATGCATTCAAATTTCTTTAAAAAGGAATTGCAGACAAGACCCTTCAACTCTTTGTTCCAAATAGCAAGAGGCTCATAGGCTACACTCAGTGAGTGCACTTTTCTGAAAAGTGCACACCACTTGAAGATTTGAAGAAGCACTACATGGTTTCTCTCAGAAATCACTTAGACGAAGCTTGTTTCTACTTGGCAAGACCTAGAGGAGCAAGAAGGCTTCCAAGATCAACCATACATCACTCGAGGGCTTGTGGGACATAGTCCCCGGGTACCCCGCAAGGAAGGGAGATGATCTAGTCCGACTAGAATTCACCAAATGTAATCCTAGTAACATTGCTATCCTGTAATCCTACTAGGACTTCTACATTGTAACCGACTAGGACTCTTGTCTCCTAGACTATATAAATGAGGCCAGAGCTCCCTAGATCGGTACCTCTACCCAAGAGGAACAGACCTCACGGTCTAAACCCCAAGCGCAGGGCGCAATATATTTTCCATCTAGACTGGACGTAGGGACGCTATTCCGATGGACCAAACTAGTATAAATTGTTGTCTCTACATTTACCGTCTAGTTCTACATACGCCGAAGCCCACCAACCATTGTCCTAGGTAACCCCATGATGAGTTGTTGGTGGTCGTCAAACACTGACACTAGCCTCCAGATGGTGAATCTCGAATCCTGAGCAATAGCCCAACTCTACTTGAATCTTGCTAGCTAGCCTATAGTAGAACTTGAAGAATTAGAGCTCTATTCTCTTCTCTCTAGAAACCCTAATTTTTTGATCTGATCTTGACTTATGCAAGGATGCCTCAGGGAGGGGGTAGGGGCTGGTATATATAGGCTGGAACATAAATTCTAGACCCTCGGATCAAACTGACTTGAAAGAACAACATAGCTGCAAACCCTAAGGCGCTAGAGAACCGATGTTTGAAGCTGGGGCTAACTTGTGGGCCCCCTAGGCCGGTCGACTTACATGTGGGGCTCGCTGGCCCCACTTGTCACCCTCTTGTGCCCTGCTTCAGTGGAGTGCCTTCTAGTGTCCTCTAGAACCTTCTAGAGCTATTTTCGTCGCGGATAATTACGATTTAATTTGACGATTCGATCCACATTGACGGGTTTCTGGATAAACCCTGCTGAAAATACAGATTCACTAAAACTCGTTGAAATTGTCAGTTAAAACCCTAAGTCTATATTGGTGATCCCTTTTATGCATTTATTCAAGTTATGTTGATCGTTCATGATGGATAATAACTACCGTCAACAACGTGCTTTGCAAAAACTTGGAACAAACTTAATAGAACAACTACAAAAGTTAGCCGACAAGTAACTAAGAGAGATTCTCCACAAGGTATTCGAAAGACCACAATCTATTCATATGATAATGAAAGGTTCATGCAGAGTGGAAATGATAACCATAATTGAAAATGAAACATAAAACCGACATAACTGGGAGTCATTGGTCACCTCCTTAAGCCCCGATGAGGCCTCCTCCATTTCTAGGGAGACCTTCGGGAGTAGGAACTAGCAGTAGAGTCGAGGCCAAGGGGTCGAGGACGATGAGAGACGACTGCTTTGGAGCCATCAGCATGAGCTTCTTTCTTTGCATCAAGCAGGGATAATCTAAAGCCCCCGTGCGGTTCTTGCTTCTTGGCCTTAGGTCCATGGTGTTAGCCTTGGTGTACACAACGACGTCCCTCTCGCAATGATAGGTGTTCTAGAAATTCCTAGACACTGTTATCACGCCGCGTGGCCCTGGCATCTTCAGCTTGAGGTAGGCGTAGTTTGGGACGGCCATGAACTTGGCATCGCACGGCCTCCCAAATATGGCGATATAGGGTCCCTGGAAGTCAACAACTTCAAAGGAGAGTGTCTCCTTTTAGTATTGTACCATGTCACTGAATGTCATGGAGAGATCTATTGTACCAAGGGGCATAACTCACCGCCTAGGGATAATACTGTGGAAGGGAGACTGTGATGCATGAAGCTTCCTTATATCCACATTGAATTTGATGAAGGCATCTTTATAAAGGATGTTGATGCCACTATCCCTATCCATGACGATCTTCGTCATCCTCACGGTCTTGATGATGGCGCTGACCAAAAGGGGGAATCGTCCGACCTCGACCACCTAAATCGGATGATCGGTGCGATCAATGGTGATTAGCCACTCGAACCAGCGTAGATATAGCGGGGTGTTGACGGTCACTAATACCAATTATAAACCATCAACATAACCTGCATATATGCTTAATTCCATCACCAAACATACCTATAGGGGTTTAAACTAATAAATTCCTTGAGTTTTGGTGAATATGTGACTGCAGGAGCATTTAATTAGAAAACTACCAAGGAGGACCTATTCGTCAAAGGAAATTATGGAATTCTACCGCGTAAACAACATGGAAAGGATCTAGAAGACACCAGAAGGCAATACACTGAGGTGGGGCCCAAGAGCCTACCAAGTGGGGCCACTCGGCCCCTTGGGCCCACCAATCGCCCTCCGTCGCCTCGTACTCCTTCTTACAATCTACAATGTTGATTCTAAGGTGGTTTTAGGTCGGTTCATCCAACGGTGATCGAGGGAGTTGACGCGGATCGATGACGTGGCAATTCCTTGCCCCCTACTCCACCTCGATTCTTTGCCCCCTACTCCACCTTGGCCTATATATAGCAGCCCCTACCTCCCCTCCCTGAGGCACAAGTCAGAGCAGAAGATAGAGATCAAACCCTAATCCTCAGAGCTCCATTCTAGAGCATAGCTAGCTAGGTTAGATCTAGAGAGAGGCAAGCAGGCTTCGCTTGGATTCCTGATCTTGTCAAGAGCGTGGTTCGGTATAATCTTTGTGCCCCATCTCTTTTGTATCTCCATTACTTTTATACTCTTGCTACAATTGTTATGACAATATTAGTGTTCATCTTATTCATGTTCTTCGTTATAATGTTCACCGTCTACTTTGATTATATGCTTAGTATAGCTAGTTTATCATTATGTCCATTCATAAGTTCGTATAGTGCTCGCTCCGCTGCGCACGGGGTGAGTGGTTGACATTGTGTAAGCATGGTGCTTATATATTGTTTAGCTATGGATACACCCTATATTCAGGGTCTGTGGTAGATTGTGGATGTGACACTCCCGTTGAGTCCTTTGTAGTCCACTCCCCAAATATAGGCACATGTGGGGTCCGGTTACGAAGGAAGAACAAGCTCTGTTCTTAATCTTCCTTAGTAATATGACTTATGTGTAGATATAAGGATGATCTTAGCCATGACTACTAAGTGTAATTACACTAATCATCGTATGCTTTGACTAGTAACTAAGAATGACTTAGGAATTATCTCTCTAATTTCTACCTGGTCATGCTAATATCTTAGAAAGGAGTAGTCCGGGTGGTTAACTATTCATTATCAATGCTCAATTATCATGTACTTATCATATATATCTTATCCTGACTTACCCTCAGTTAAGTTAGACCATAGTTAGTCTCACACGTTTCCCTGTGGATACGATACTTGAAATACTTCTAGGTGAAAGCAACAGCGGTATCCGAGCGCTTGCGGATTTATCTATGTGCATTAATTTATACCAACATGGGGCGGCTGCATAGACCTACCTATGGGTCACCTTGTAGAGTCTCCAATCTTGATAGGCCTAGGGGCCATCGAATATGAGCATGGCACATCCGGTGGTAGCATTGCTTCCCTTGTCATCATCGTAATCTGACCAATACCCGTCCTACACCATTTACATCTTGTCTTCTAGAGCGACACGCCGCCTATAGGCAACGCAATCTTTGGTGAGGTGGGCCATAGGGAAGTCGTGGTTCTAACATGGACTATTCATGATCCGCTTGAACATGTCATGATAGACCTACCTCTTGCAGTCATCAGTGATGGCATATGGGTAACATGCTTGCGAGTCAGTGGTGGTTGAGCATGCTTCCCAAACATGCGGTCTTGCCTACCACTGATGTTGACAGGACAGGAATTGCCCACTTGGTATGTGGGATTGCGAGTTTCACAATCTTATCGTCACGCATCGATAACCAGGTGAGCATCCCAATCACCTCCAAGCTAATCGTAGACCGGGTTGGGGCGATGCTCGGGTTGGTGGATGCCAGGGCCTCCCGTTGGTCGGCCTTGAGCCCCTGAGGGGCGGTGCCATCGGTTGCATGCTACGACCATGCGACTAGCTTTGAGAGTATCCCAATTTGTAGTTGGCACTCGAGTAGTCGAGAGCGTCTTCTGTCTAGCACTAGCGGTCGACTAGAGTATCCCGATCATCCTATAAGGGCGATCGACCAAGTTTTGGCTGCCATCGGGTGGGTGATTGGCCCCAAGATTGCTCGAGCTGTTGACAAAGATGATTGTTCTCTGCCTTGAGCAAGTCATTCTGGCAAAGCAAGCATAGGCGAGCTTCATCGTTAGTCTCAAAAGAAGCATTGGGGACGGTAACGTCACCCGCTGAGGGAGTAGGACAATTGAGCGCAAGCTTCTCAAATTCCTCTTGAGGTGGCTCAGGGTCTTGTACACACATGTAGCACTCGAGTTGCTATGAGGACTCGTCTTCTGCTTCCTTGGGTTTCACCTCCTCCAAATCTAGAAACTTGAGGAGGAATTGATCGTAATCGATGTCACCGAGATCCACAATGGGTTGCTCACTGTCTTCGTCCTCCCAATCTTTTGGGCCCTCGGTCATCTCTTCGTCACTAGACAAATCGGGTAACGAGATCATGAAAGCATCTAGGAGAATCTAGATCATAGGCATGTCACTCCTCGGTACAAGGAACGGTGGGTTCTGCCAGGGCTTGTTGAAGCCAGCTTAACCAGGTCGCCGCTATGTTCCATAATCCGATCGGGAAGCCGAAAAGGATGTGGTCAGGTAGCGATGATAGATCTGATTTGGGGACCCAATTTGGATTTTCCTAGAGTTGGAGCGTGGCGTTGAGGTCATGCTCTCAGCCGATCTTGGTGAAGACATCGTGGCCATAGCGGTTCAAGCACTGGGCAAGAGCGTGCGACCTCGCACCTATAGTGTTGGGGTTATGAAACCCTGGGTATCTCAAGATAATGATTAATTAGCCACTCGGAAGGCCCACGATACATGATCTAGCATAGGCCCAAACAACCATGGCCCAACCAAGCTAAGTGGACCTAGGCCGAGCACTAAGGCGGGAGTCAACCATGACCTCCTCTCTCTGCCTTCACCGCACGCCACGCAACACCATATGACCTCTCCTCCGTCCTAACCCCTAGGAGGGCCTGCTTTGACAAGAGCAGGCATGCCGCACTGACTCCGTAAGGACCGAGGGGACAGCGGTCCTCTCAGCCCAATCATACGCCATCCCTACACCATGCAGCATAGACAAGACAACACCGCTAAGCGGTGGTGGCTAGTACAGTGACCCACTATCCAAATATGGCCCAACAAGATGGGTGTACAACCCCACCCACTACGGGATGGGGCACATGACAGTGGCCTTGACTTTTGGGGCCATCCAAGCCAACAAAGGCCATGACCCCAGAGCTTAGGATCATGGCCATTGGCTCCACAAGCAGCAAGATGATCAACAACCTGGGGGCGGCTACCAAATCCCGTACCGAGAGATCACGAGGGGATGATGAAGGCCATGTCGAGACCAAGTCACATAGGACAACTACTGAACCATCACCGTGCCTATAGTGCTGCCACAACTGGCACAGTAGCACCATGCCACACCCTGCCACGACATGGGTACAAGACCATAATGACAACCACGCCCAGACATGTGCTACACTTAGACAAGACGGCATTCCTTGCCAACCAAGTTAGCTAGGTTCCCTCCCTTAGGATCATGACCCCTCGGTCGAGAGAACCTACCTCTTTGTACATGCCCTGGCACCAGACTCTATATAAGGGTAGCCATGTCACCCTTCTAGAGGGGGATCGAACTCTTGAATCCTTCATTCGACAGTCCCTCTCCACTCCCCTACCTCTTTCCACTCTTCTTGCATACCCCATTGTAAGAACTTTAGAGCATTCAACCGAGGAACACGCACTCGATCTTCTTTGAGACTGGACGTAGGGCTCCAGCCTAAACCAGTATAATTCCTTGTCTTTTGGATGCTACCATCGTCTTCCTAGAGCAATGTGACGATCATACAAATTTACTAGTCGGTCTACAAAATGCCGACACATAGCTTCCGCTAGTCCGACGAAGAATGCACAGACCGAGGGGCGCTCTTCCTTTTCCTCCACGGGTGGCTTGGGTTCTTGCAGCTACAAGTTCCCAAACTAGTCGATGATGAAGTCCAGGTCACTGAAGGTGATCCTCAAGCCTAGCTGCATCTTCTCAGCGGTGTCATCGAAGTTGAAGATGATTCCCATCTGAAAGACAATATCAATCTATACACGAAAGGCCCTACTTGGCACGCCAACTGTCAGATGATTTAGCTCTGGCAATGCCTAACAACATGATCGCATAAGAAGAATAAGATGGTAACACACAAGACACAAACATTTATATTAGTTTAGGCTGTGTGTTGGTATTTCTTAACGTCTATAGAAGGAATCCACAAGCGTACGGAATTACAGTTGTAGCTTTCACCCAGAAGTATTCAGGGTATCATATTTTTCATAGGGAACGGGGGTATTTCTTCTAGCTAATTCATCCAAGGACAACACAAGGATAGCTAAAAGGGTAGAGATAGAATCCTATGGCTTTAGGTATGAGGACAGAATGACTTTACTCCTACTTGCTTACTTCGAGCATCGGATCGCACCTAGTCTGCCAAGTGATGCTAGCCTCTAGATCTATGCCATACCCGAACATGGGGGATTACAGGGGATGGACATGGCTATCATCACCTGCCGCCTACCCTTCAACCGTGGAGTATGAGGCAAACGAAGGTAGCCTCTAGCCTAGATGCCACGTCTACGCTATCGACTACTACTCTAGCGTCGATTATAGTTATCCGTCTTTATCCGGGCCCTCTACTAGAGTATCTGCCATGGGGACGGACGATGAACCCACAAACAAGCAAGAGTAAAGGTTAACTAGGCAAGGTTAATTAGCCATGGGGACGGACGATGAACCCACAAACAAGCTAGCTCGTTATCTTAACGAGCCAGAACGAGCCGAGCCGAGCCGAGCCAGCTCATTATCTAGCCTTATCTGCGACAATGTATAAGGTAATGATCAGAAAAAACTGAAATTAAAAAGGACCTAAAATGTTGCAGGCGGCACGGAGTAGCACGGCGGCTCTCGGCGCGGCGAACAGCAACGAGCTTCGATGGCGGAGCATCAGGGCGAGCGGTCGGCGCGGCGCTGCAACACTCACGACGCTCCTGCGGGGTTCTAGGGGCACTCCTGCGTGACATGAGGCGTAGGGCGTGGTGATGCAAACACTCCTGCGGGGCTCCCGCGGCGGGCCTCCGTGATCGTGTATGCGGCGGCAGCATGGGTCTGCGCTAGATCATGTGGCCTGGGGTGGTAGCGAGCGACGAGCAGAATCGTAACGGGCGGAGCATGGCACGGGAGTTTTGGCGGCGTGCAGGCGGTATGGAGCAGCATGGGCAGGCGATAGGTTCGGCGGTCGCACGCAGGCAGCACGAAAGCAGCATGGGCAAGTGCCGTGCAGGCGGTAGCGGCGGCAGGCAGGATCAAAACTACCGGAGCGCGTGAGGCGTGAAGAAGGAAATTTTTTTGAAGGAAACTTTTTTTGTTTATTTGGGGATTTTGGGATTCAATTCTGGGTTGTTGGTTGAGGTGCGTCGACGCCGTGTAGGGGATGGGTTGGGGGGGGGGGGGATGGGCAAGTGGCATGCGTTGAAGCCCAAGGAGTGGGGGTAATCCAAATAACGTTGGCCATTTGATCGAGTTCAAGCATGTGAAAGAGAATTAGGAGCAATACATAGATTTTAATGGTGTTGAAATCTTGAGTGCAATTTTATTGATGCACAATAGTTGAATTTTTTCAGCGGGGGACGCATATTTAGGGTTTACTAAAATAGTTGATTGTTAGTAGAGATTATGTATCATTTTTTATATTTTTTATAGACTTAACCAAATTTAAAAACGTTTGAATTTCTCAAAAAATTTGAATTACAATTTGTTTTGGATGCAAGGAGTATATAACTGACTGGCAGAATTTTTCTTCGCGAAAAAGAAAACAAAGGTGTCTCATAGTACATGGACGTGTTCATGGAAAGGGACAAGAGTGGCGCAACCCACCCACCACGCCCCGCGCCAGCCCACACTCCCGAGGACGCACGCCGCAGACAGCTGAAGCAGATGAATGAAACGAAACGAGATTCATCCAGGAGAGAGAAGCTATAGAGAGAGAAACAAGAGGGACAGAGGGGGGAACAGAACCACCGCGCGGCCGGAGACGCCAAAAATACATCTTCCCGGCCCAGGCAAGAAATCAAAATCCTCCGCAACAATCCGTCGCATTTGCGCCCCCTGTACGGCGAATCCGCCATGGGGAGGGCGAGATTTCTCCTCCCCCTCCTGCTCCTCCTCGCCGTCGCCAGCCTCGCCCCCGCCCCCGCCGCCGCGGCGACGGCCATGACCGCAGACGCGGGCGTCATCTTGGACCTCGCCAAGTCGCTGACCAACCCGCCGCCGTCCTGGACCGGCACTGACGTCTGCGGCGGCGTCTCCTTCAGCGGCATCACCTGCGACGGCGCCGGCCGCGTCACCGGCATCAACCTCGCCAAGCTGCATTTATCCGGCACCCTTCCCTCGTCCCTCGCTAATCTCACCGCGCTCCAGTCGCTGCAGCTCCAAGGCAATGTGCTGGAGGGCGACGTGCCCTCCCTGGCCCGGATGGGTTCCCTCGAGACCCTTGTTCTCGACGGCAACGCCTTCTCCGCCCTGCCGCCGGACTTCCTCGAGGGTCTCCCCTCGCTGCTCAAGCTCAGCATGGACGACCTCCCTCTCGAGCCATGGAGCATCCCCGACGCCATTGCGGGGTGCGCCATGCTGCAGACCTTCTCGGCCTCCAACGCCTCTGTCTCTGGTCCCTTCCCGGCAGTTCTTGCCAACCTGACATCGCTGCAGACGCTGCGGCTGTCGTACAATAATCTCACCGGGGTCCTGCCGGTGGGGTTAGAGGTGTTGGGCGCGCTGGAGACACTGCAGCTCAACAACCAGAGGTCGGCTGGCAAGCTGTCAGGGCCAATTGATGTTGTGGTGAAGTTGCCGAGCTTGAAGACACTGTTTCTTCAGTCCAACTCGTTCACCGGCCCGATCCCGGAGTTTGACCCCAACTCGCAGCTGGAGACTTTCAATGTCAGGGACAACAGTCTCACCGGACCGGTGCCACCGTCTCTTATAGGGATCGCAACCCTTCAGGATGTGACGCTGTCCAATAATTTTCTTCAAGGGCCAAAACCAAACTTCACAGCTAAGACTAAGGATATTGATTCTGGGAACGGGTTCTGTCACGAAGACCCTGGGCCATGTGATCCGCTGGTGACCACTCTGCTTGGGGTAGCTTTAGGGTTTGGATACCCATTGCAGCTTGCGAAGTGGGCAGGAAACAACCCATGCGATCCATGGCCTGGTCTTTCCTGCATCAAAATGGATGTAACTCAAATCAAATTGCCTCACCAGAACTTGTCAGGGATTATTTCACCGGCTTTTGCAAACCTGACTAGGCTTCAACGGTTGGATCTGTCTAACAATCAACTCACAGGGGTGATACCAGATGCTTTGACGACACTGGAAAGCCTCAATTATCTTGATGTCTCAAATAATCGCCTTACTGGACAAGTGCCTGAGTTTAAGCAGCCTATAAAGCTTATGACTGCAGGCAACCGGTTTGGGGAATCAGGTGGTGATAGTGGAGGGGGGTCCTCATCTTCCAATCCAACAGGTTCACATAACTCAAAGTCAAATGCTGGAATGATCATTGGAATTCTTCTAGCTGTCATTCTTCTTGTCATTTGCATTGGGCTTTTCCTACATCATCGAAGGAAAAAGAATGTGGACAAGTTCAGTCCTGTCTCAACAAAGAGCCCTTCTGGTGAATCTGAGATGATGAAGATTCAGGTAGTTAGGACAAATGGCCATAGCAACATAAGTGGTTCTGTAGGCCCAACTGAGCTTTACAGTCATTCAAGTGCTGACAGCACAAACATTGCTGACCTCTTTGAGTCCCATGGGATGCAATTACCGATGAGTGTGCTACTAAAGGCCACAAACAACTTTGATGAGGAGTACATCTTAGGTAGAGGGGGCTTTGGGGTGGTTTTTAAGGGGACTCTCAATGGCAAGCTGGTTGCTGTGAAGAGGTGTGACAGTGGCACTATGGGAACTAAAGGGCTGCAAGAATTCATGGCTGAGATTGATGTTCTTAGGAAGGTGAGACATCGACACTTGGTTGCATTGCTTGGGTACTGCACGCATGGCAATGAGAGGCTCTTGGTCTATGAATATATGTCGGGAGGAACACTACGTGAGCACTTGTGTGATCTTCAGCAGAGTGGTTATACTCCTCTTACATGGACACAAAGGATGACAATAGCTTTGGATGTTGCCCGGGGGATAGAATATTTGCATGGTTTGGCGCAGGAGACTTTCATCCATAGGGATCTGAAGCCTTCCAACATATTGCTGGATCAAGATTTAAGAGCCAAGGTTTCGGACTTTGGATTGGTCAAGCTTGCGAAAGATACAGATAAGTCCATGATGACAAGAGTAGCAGGGACATTTGGATATCTTGCGCCTGAATATGCCAGTATGTTCACTTCTCACTTCTATAAATATTTTGTTCTCAAGTACAATCAGCATTTGTCTTGCATATAATTCTTACTTCTGTTACTTTGGCTGCTTTCAGTTCAATCATACTTTATTTTTTACTTGAGCAATCTTTTTGCTTTCAATTTACACTATTCAGCAAGGTAGGATCATCTAGAAATTACCTTAGGAACTCAACTCTTTACATGATCCTAACAAGCAGGATTCTTGCCACTGTAGAACTACACAGAGCTGTGCTTAATTCAATTTGATTGTTTGGTAATACACTGACATATTTCTCAGGTTGTATTTGAAAAGCAGAAACAAGAATCGCTAGCAGAGGTGTAGGTTGTGTTTGGTTCTGTGCAATGCATGACGCGTGACCTTAGTTTGTCTTGTATCAGGGAGCCACACTCGAGCCAGGTTAGGTGTATGTAGGATCATTTTATCTGGTTGCATATATGTATTCGGCCTGGATGGGGAGAGATATTGTTTGGTTGCCTGCGTGAGTACATGTTTCATGAGATGAAAGTGCAAAATGAAGAGTTGAGGTTATAATTATTTTGTGTTATTTATTATAAGAACCTTTACTTTTATCTTTCCAAGCCTTAGTCTACTTTAAAAGAAATTAAAGTCACTTAATATGCACTAATCACACACTAATAGCATAATTAGACTAAATCACACGTTCGGTGAACCTGGCTCTAGAGAAATGGCCAATTTCTGTGTATCTGATCAGTGTGGTTGAGTAGCACCTTTTCGTATCCTGTGAGCCAGACCTAGTACCACGTACATTCAACGTAACAACCGCTCCCTGCTTCCTACAGGCTAGGCTCGAGCATATGCAGGAAACCACACACACCATACTTTTCTTGTGTTCACAGATAGGTCTTCTATGTTGTCAGACATTAGACATTGGTTTTTGGAATTTGGAACAAGGTTGATTCTTGATGCAGTCACTAATTCACTATCATAGACTAGCGTACATCACTAATTCACCATCGTAGACTAGAGTACATCACTAATTCACCATCGTACACTAGAGTACGGAGTATCCCTTAAACCGAACATAGGTTATTGGCAGGATCGGACGACCCACCAAATGCTGAAAAGCCAGTTTTCCACAATGGACGAGCCGAGTTTCATTACTGGTAGTAATAAATTGAATCAAGGTTAGTCAATCACCCAGATTTATATCCAAGACCATTACTTACCCTCCAGCCCAAGCACAAAGGGCTTTGCCACAGAAGCAACCAAAAGCACAAACGACGGCGACTATGCCACTCCCAGTAAACTACATGTTTAACACTGACATAAGAAGCTAACACTCAAAACCGACCAGACTTAAAAGCCAGATGAGGCTGCCACGGCAAGCAGGCCAGCGAAGACGGACTTCCAAGCAGCAGAACTGAAGCCGTCACATCTTGATGATCACCTGAGATTCATCCCCTGTCCGTTGGACTTGCTGGTGGAATTGCAAAGCCACCGACTTCAGAATCGCGGCCCCATGCTCCATTTGAGTCGCAGACTCCTGATTCTGCAGCCCTGTCCAATATACCAGCATAGAACATATCAAACATAGAATTTCTGTAGGAGCCTTTACTCTCTTCCCTTCAAAGCAAATAGATTTCCTTGTTTTCCAGATAGCTCAGCAAACAGCAGCCAAACCAACCATATGAACCTTTTTCCTTCTTGGGAGGACCCAATTGAACCACATCCAATACTGAATAAAGGACGAAGGTCTAACAGATATCCAAAACTAAAGGCCAGGGTACTCCAATCATATTTGATAACAGGGCACTCAAAGAAAAGAAGGCACAAGAATCGTCACCTTTCCATTTCTTTTTAACCAGGTTATCCTTTGTTACACTAGGCACATAAAGAATTTTATTTTTAAAGGCAGAGCTTGGCTTCCAAACCTTCTTATTGTTTGGACATTAAGAGCTACTGCATAAGTGTTTGTAGACAGATTTGACAGAAAACTTCCCAGATTTCTCCGTTCCAACGAGCTACATCTTTTGAGTCATTTACTTTGTATCTGAAAATACTGTCGTGTAAGCGCCTAAGCTGGTCTTGCAGGCCCTCATCTAACCACCTTCGAAACTCCAAGTTCCAGTTTTTACCACATAGCTCATTCATTGAGCAAGTTTGAGTAGTACATATGTCATATAAGCCAGGAAACTTGTCCTTCAGAGAAACATTTGCACACCAAATATCTCTCCAAAAACTCGACCTGTGGGGGCAAGACAGCCCCCGGGCATTGCATTAAGAAGAAGACCTCACGCAGGTCGAGAAAACCCCTAAACCCCTGCCCCACCGATACATAGCGGCACCGAAATCACACATACGGCCATTTCCAACTTTCATTGACCTACCCATCAAGTAGACATGGTTTACTTTAAGATCTCATTCCACACAGGGGAATTATTAGCCTTGTAGGTAATTTGTTGCAAGCATTTCCCTTTCAGATACTTTTTCCTTACAATCTCCTGCCAAAGAAATCATTTTCAAGTTTCCACCACCATTTGCATAGCAGACTAATGTTCATCTTTCTTAAGTCCTTGACCCCCATGCCCCCTTTTTCTTTAGGTTTAGTTATGGTTTCCCACCTAACCAAGTGGTATTTCTTCTCAAACCCCCTCCTTGCCACAGATTTCTTCCTGGTTTTATCAAGCTTGTCAGTAGTAGTTATGGGAAAGAGGTACATATAGACATAGCATATGTGGGCATGTTACTTAAAGATGAGTCCAAAAGGGTGGTTCTCCTACCAATGGACTGAGCTGCCTTGCCGACCATCTAACCGTTTGAGCAATTTCTCATCAAGAAGAAGCCAATCGGCTATGTGTAGTCTGGATCTAGACACAGGGACCCCTAGGTACTTTATAGGCCATTTCCCAACAGCGCAACTAAAGGTGTCGGCATACTCCAAAGACGTATCAACATCTTGGCTGATCATAATAGCTTCACTTTTAGCAAAATTAATCTTAATCCCAGACATGGACCCATACAAATGTAACAGGAACTAGAGATTAGTTGCTTGTTCTTTGCCATCCTGAATGCACAAGATTGTGTCATCTGCGTATGCAGAATCACAATACCATTATTTACATACTCCTGGTATGGATTGGCTGCGGTAGCAGGAAGACCCATTTCGTCCGTAGACTATTTCTTAGGTTCTTCTTGCTTGATTACAATCGACACCGGGTTCTCTCTTTTACAGAGATGACTGACTTGACTCCTAAGGAAATATCCTAACCGAATTAATGTAACTTATCTCTTTCCTAACAAACCAAACCAATCTAATCTAATCTAATCCGGCACTGTTCACGCACTATGGTGCCGCGTGGGCCCTTGGGCCGGCTCCACTTGCCATAACACTACTCCACCCCTTCAAGGCAGCTCATCCTTGAGCTGTGGCGATTGCTGGAGCCTAAGACCTTGCAGGCCATGAGTAAGCTGCTTGGAGAATGTTGGCCACATGACGCTCATGGCGACTTAAAGGAGATCGCCATGGCAGCTCGTGGAGATGGACCCCCGTTAGCTGCCTGGAGCACGAGCACGGAAGGCAGCATCAGGTTGGGCGGCTGCGATGCTGAGCACCGCACCTGGACTTCACGGCCCCACTCCGGCAATTTTGAGTAGAGGGCCGCTAGTCCCATCGCAGTCCCAGGTGAATGAGCCCCTGGGTTGGGGACGCAGCCAAGGTTGCAGGGGCCGTGGACAGCAAGTCCGGAGTCTTCGCAATCTGAACTGTTCCCAAGGGTGCCGCAGGTGTTGCCGTGGCTGCCAATAAAACTGTTGGCGATGGCTCAGGAGGCGTTGATGCAGTCACCATGACCGCCAAAGTTGGTGCAGGAGTGATGGCATGTGCCAGCGGGGCTGTTGGCGAAGCTGCCAGTGGTGAAGATCATAGTTGTTGTGGCGTCGCCATATCGTCGCCATATCGCCGTGGCAGTTTTGTGGCTCTCGCCACGGCGACGCCACGGCTCCGACGTGTATGGCGTCCGCCATAGCGCCGTGGCGTCCCCGTGGCGCCGATATGGCGTCCTGTGGCGCCGTAGTGCGCTGTGGCGGGCGCCATACACGCCGAGTCTAGGGTACACCGGTACAGCCGGGCCCGGGAGCAAATAGACGAACCGCCGCGCCCGCAATCAGCCCCGCCTGGAAACGCCCCGCCCGCAATCAGCCCGAGCCGCCGCAATCTCCCCGCCCCGCCGCCGCCGCAATCTCCTCGCCCGCCCTCAGCCGGCCCGAGCCCGAGCCGCCGCCGCCTGGAGTCGGCCTCGCCCGCCCTCCGTCGGCCGCAGTCCGTCGGCCTCCCCCGCCCTCCCGATCCGCGGCCTCTGTTCCTCTGTTCCCCCGCCTGGAGCCACCTTCGATCCGAGCCCGAGCCGCCGCCCTCTGTTCCCCCATCCTGCCGCCCGCCGTTCTGGTGAAGAGTGAAGACGTGAAGTGGTGAGTTGAAGTGCCTCACTGCCTCTGTTCTCTCTGTTCCTCTGTTCTCTCTGTGCCTCACACTCTTCTTTTTTTTGGACAGAAGTACAGAACATGGCTACTCAAGGGACTGGAAGCGCGGAGGCCTCGGACGCGGCATCAAATATTGATCCAAAGACTGATCCAAAGCGGAAGCCGGCAAAGTCAAATGATCCTGGGTGGAAATATGGATTTTGGCCAACCATTGGCAATAGAGATGTTGTGCAGTGTTGCTTATGTGATAGAAGAATAACTGGAGGCATTACCATTTGTCAATATAATTTCCTAATATCCTAGACTATAATGTATGGCGTCGCCACGCCGATGTGTGTATGGCGTCGCCACGCCGCGCGCCATAGACGCTGTAAAGGTGTGAAGGTGGTGGGTCGCCGCGCCTCGCCACGCCGCCGTAAAAACTATGGTGAAGATACAGTGGCTGCTGGTACGGCATTCTGGGACTTTGCTGGTGGCGAAGGAGGTGATGCCCACAGAGGAGGTGGTGCTGCAGATGTGAGTGGTGTGGGTGGTGCCGGGATTGCCGCAGAAGATGCAGAAGGCACGGGCGTCAGGGTGGGTGTGGAAGATGCTGCCGGAGTCGTGGCAGCATGGACCTTCGCTGGTGGTGTCATAATTGTCGGGCTAGGGGTCGGTGATACCGGAGATACCAGCGGCCCGGAGACAATGCCGAACGCATGTTCCAAGCGCCGGTTCACGGGCGTCAAGGTACATGTTGAGGGTGACGAACTGGGCCAAGATGAGGTCGAGCTTGGCAGAGATGGTCGCAAGATCGGTGTCGAGGCCGGCCATGGACGGCGATGCCTCGGTAGTGGTCTTTGATACCAATTGATATGGATTGGCTGGGTAGCAGGAAAAACCCTTTCATCCGTAGACTACTTCGCATGTTCTTCTTGCTTGATTACAATCAATACGGGTTCTCTCTTTTATAGAGACGACTGACTTGACTCCTAAGGAAATATCCTAACCGAATCAATCAACTTATTTCTTTCCTAACAAACCAATCTCTTAGTAGTGAAGCTAGGGTGTTTTAGCCAAGAAGTTTCAAAGCAGAAGGCTCTTGATACTACTTTATTTTCCAGATCTGAACCATAGACCAGAGGGTTATGGTCAGATTTATATCTGGGTATTTTCTTCACATTGCATAGAGGGAAGTCCTGTTCCTAATCCTTTGAAATAAGCA
Organism: Miscanthus floridulus; assembly: GCF_019320115.1. Classification (NCBI taxonomy): domain Eukaryota; kingdom Viridiplantae; phylum Streptophyta; class Magnoliopsida; order Poales; family Poaceae; genus Miscanthus; species Miscanthus floridulus. The sequence goes on along the minus strand of NC_089588.1, from coordinate 66,535,301 downwards.
CCCTATCAAGCTTTTCAAGAGTAGGGTTCATTCTATTACTCCAGGTGAACTTGCCTCCTTGCATTACCACTTCCCTTAGTTCATAGGAATTGATGATTAAGTTAAAAACCTCAATGTATTTGTTGTTTAAGGCTTGCCACTAACACCCTTCCCCAGACCCCGCACAGAGCTGGAGCTCTCTGCACTGGGTACGCCCTTTAAACTTTGTATTCTTCTCACTACTATATCTTAGAATATTGAAGTCACCCCCCAAAATCATGGGGTATTTCATTTTAGAACAGAAAGTGGTTTTAATAACTGCTTTACATGATCCTCACCCCCTTTTCTTTTCAAGATGGGTTCTGTAGCAACCGCTTCATGAGTCCTTTGTCTTGCCATTTTTTTGAGGGATTGTCTTGCCATTTTTGACTGTACAGATGATGTTTGATTATGCTTGTGAGGACGAGCATTTCCCAAGCAAGCAACACAACAGTTATTCAGTTTTTGCTGGTGATGGCATATTAACACACATACTTTTGCTAAGCAGATATCTGGAAAAACGTACAATGTTATTGCTGATAGTTGAGGCCACTGGTCAACTCCAAATGAAATTACTGAACCTTTTCCTTTGGTTTACGTCCATTCTTTCGAAAGTACAGAAAATCGTTTACATGCCTGTTCTTTTTTGTGATGTCAAAAATTGACTACTAGTATATCTGGTTCATATCATGCTCAGCACCTAGTAAAGCCTGACCTTAGTTCTGTTATTCCTACTAAACAGTGACGTGGTTTTGCACCATTTAGTACATCGGAATACAATTAGGACAACTTACTCAAATAAAATTGGACTGGAACTGATTTCATGTATCCATTTATTGACGGAAAAAGATTCAAAAGACGGTGCCATAAATCAATTCTGGAGGACTTTTCAGTCATTTCCCAGACATTTTTTTTTCACTTGAGCTCAAATTTTATCCTTTTTCTGTACATTTTCTTCAAATTCGGTATTTCAGCATTAATTCTTTTGGAAATAAATGCAGAGAATTGTATGTGAACAATTGTTTTTTCCCCATGTTTTGCATTGTCATGTTTTTTATTTGTTCCATTTTGTGGCATAGTATTGATAAACATGCTATTGATATGTATACAGCTACAGGAAAGGTCACTACAAAAGTAGATGTGTATGCATACGGTGTGATACTAATGGAGATGATTACGGGAAGGAAAGTACTCGATGACTCATTACCCGAGGATGAAACACATCTTGTAACAATCTTCCGAAAAAATATGCTTGACAAAGAGAAGTTCAGGAAGTTTTTGGACCACACCCTGGAGCTCAATGCTGAATCTTGGAACAGCTTGCTGGAGGTGGCTGATCTTGCTCGCCATTGCACGGCGCGGGAACCATACCAGCGGCCAGACATGTGTCACTGTGTGAACAGGCTTTCCAGCCTAGTGGATCAGTGGAAGCCAACAAATATTGTTGATGATGATGAGGGTGGGACAAGCGAGATGGGTCTTCACCAACAGCTAGAAAGATGGAGATGCGATGATTTCACTATATCAGATTCGGATTCATTCAGCACATACAACACATCAAGGAAGTACCATTGACAATTAGTGAGGCCTTTTTTGTCATATATAAATGAGGAACCATGATCTGACGCATCAAGAGGCTCTCTACAGCTCTGTGGATCACGGACAGCTTTGAAGGTCAATGCGCCAGCCTGTCAGGTGTTGTAGTTAGCCCATTGAAAACAAGGTTACTTGATAATCAGCATCTTCCTTCATTAAAGGCTGCTAACCAGGCTCAAACTTGAGGGAAGTCATGATACTTGAAACTTGTGCTGTATCTAGCTTATCCAGTTTGTATCATTTGGTCACTGGGGACATCGAGAAACAGTTTGTTCTTGAATGGTCATGAGGGAAAAAAGATGAAAGAAACCATAGCTTCCGAACTGCATTCTGATGGTTAGTTTTTTAGGCCGTAGAGGGTTGCTTTTTGTGTACAACAAAACTATTTGTTATTATTTATCTAGTATTTGTATTTGCTCTGTACAACCAACCGTGAGGGTTGCTTTCTTCGAAAATACCTGAACATGTGAAATGATGCTACCTAACGTTCAAGTTTTGCGTTAGCTTTTTGGAAGTAAATTAAGAGGTTGCCAACCCGTACATTCCTATAAACCAATATGTAGAATGTTATTATACCATTAAACAAGTCGCATTTTATAGAATCTAGTTGCTTTTATAGAATCTAGTTACAATTCTTAAAACATTGACATGAGCACATGTAAAAGTGCAGGAATCGGCACCATAGAAAATGTATTTCAATGACCTATGTACAAACAAGATAAACCTTTACATGAGAAATTGAAAATTGAAAATGCAAGAACATGTTTTAAAGCCTATATCATCATGAGATACTAGGCCTGTCCACTCACGGTTTCCACAGGTTTGGTTTTTCATTCCAGTCTGCCGGTGTCCGGTTTGGCTTGGTCAGTCTGGTTAATTTGTATGTTGCTCCACACTTCTCATTGTTGATTGGCTGCCTCTCGCATTGGCTACTTCCTGTACAGATAAAAAGCCAGTAATGATGGAACTCGGGCGTCCCGGACACCGAGTCTGGACGCCACCTCCGCGCTCCATCGCTCCCATGCGACCCCGTGCCCACGTCCGTGTGCGCCTGCGCCCCACCGAAGATGAAGACAATGTGGGCGGCGGTTAGGGTTGCAACGTCGACGGCGGCAGCCTCTCTCTCTAGCCTCTTCCCCTCTTCTTCTCCAACTCCGGCAGGCTTAGAAGGGGTTTTGGGAGGCAGGGTGGGGATGGTGGATGGGCAGCTTAGGGTCCTGGCGGCGGTGGAGGCGGCTGGGCCAGGTCGGGGTGGGGGCGTCGTGGCAGTGCTCGCTAGCACCCATGCCCATGTGCGAGGTGGAAGGGGGAGGGGAAGGTGGAGGCCGCTGCGGGCAAGGAGGAAGACGACCGTCGCGCGGGGAGAAAGTGGGCCGTAGGGGCCACCGGCGGTGGAGGGCTAGAGAGGGGCAGTCAGGCATGGGGAAGAAGAGGGCAGAGAGGAGGGCGTCCGGATGTGGGAGTGAGGGAGCTGCGTCGGGCGCGGGAGGACGGGACGGGTGGGAGATAGCGAGTAGGATCAGGCACGGGCGTCCGGAGGTGGGCGTCCGTCCGGATGTTCGGGCGCTAATATCTCCGATAAAAAAGCTAGTAAGGCATGGGAGTACACAGAACTTACGCTAATAACTATGAAATATGGAAAGCCATGTGACACTAAAAAGCAATGATACAATTTTCATCAGTGTAGGCATTGATACAACTAGATCAAACTTGAAATGTTGGACCCAACTTTCACAATAATAAACCGGAAAAAAAATAAAGGATGAACACAAATTCTGTGAGTAAGAAGCATTTTCCAGCACCTATATATCAGTTCAACAATAGTACAAACATGGTACCACTTAAATAATGTGCCATGCGTGTAGTCAAGCTGTAATCCCCACAATTTTGTGACCTGAACTACATCAATAATCAAAACAATGTTGACCAAAGTTCCTCCCGGAAATAAGTATTTGATTGAGAAGTAAACATGGCACAAAGTGCAATGGCATGAGTTCACTACTGCTAGCATACAAATTTTCATACTAGACGCCTTGTACTAGCAACAAACAACAAACAAATGTCTAAGCTTTAGCTTGTACAGCTTGCATCCTCTATTGCAACTTGAATATCTGCATAGCAAAAGATAAGATGAATGAGAGAAATGTCCACAGTAGGCTCTAGGTTTTGTCGTGGCACCATCAATCGTTATCATAACACCATTACCGAGCACACAACCAATGAAAAATCACATGGCACATGTAGATCATGGATGGATAAACATTACGTATAGGCGGGTTGGGCAAGTAGGGATGGCCACACGATTAGGAGTCGACAAGAGCATGGTCCAAGGATAGAGACATGGCATGAGAGAGAGCATATAGATTAACTGCCGAAGACAACCGAGCATGAGACTCTTACTTTAGTTCCTCTCAAGCTGGCCTTTTGGGGCTAATCTTTTGTGGCCATAGATCAGGGTGCGGGGGAGTACGCCGAGTCCACTGCTTAGCGGCTCCCACCCCAACTCCATGGAGTTTGTTGGTTTTAGGGGTGCGTCACCCGAGCGCCCTTCAATCAGGGGGTCAGGTTGCTCTGTTTGGGGAGCCGGCGCAGCCCTCGAGGCCATTGTGGGGCCTCCCTGTCAGCGGAAGTGGTGGCTTCTAGGCACGTCCCTTCCGCTGATGTCTTATGTAGGTGGTTGATGGCATCTAGGCCATCGTGCCTAGTGGAGGAGTTATGGCATTCACCCCCACGCCATCCCACTTCATCTGGGAGATGGGACGTTAGGGCCATGTGGAGCAGATCTAGTGGAGGACGAGCCGCATCACTTGGTGCGCGTGGATCTAGGCCGTCAATGATAGTCAGTGGGCCCGAGGGGAGTCGGATCCCCTCAAGTCCCTCGAGGAGGCATGCACGGAGTGGGCGACGCACGTGGTGGAAAGTGGAGCGAGGACTTGACTCGTTGTCAGCGGTTCCCTGACTCTACCTTAACTGTGCGACCATCATCACGCAACCGCCTTGGGGCGTGCTGTGGGGATTGAAGAGATGCCTAGCCAGTTCCCTAGGGCCCCTTCAGGCCATTGATGGCTAATTAGAGGGCCAGGAGCCGCTCTTAGCGCATTGTCTGGGCTATAAAGGGAAGCCCTGGGGAACTCAATGTCTTGAATCCCTTCCTCCAGCCCCTTCTCTTCTTCTTCCTCTTAGATCCATTTCTTCGGCGACGATGGCGACGATGAATTGCGACGCTTCCCTCTGGGTGAGCCTGTCTTGGACCACCAGGCAATTGCTTCTTCGAGGGTGGAAGGACTCTAGTGAGCCAATGGGCACGGGCCAGGGCCGCTGGGCCCATTGTCCGTTGGCTCCTCGCTGGTGCAGCACTACGCCTGTGCCGGTGCAGGATGGTGGGCCGCTTGAGCTGGCATCTTGCACCATCTCCGTATCCTTGTCATCAGAGGCAGCGTCCATGGGGGTGAGGCGGTGCCTTGTGGTCGCCCATAGGCTTCTGGTCACCTACGGGGCTTGGGAATGCTCGAGCCACCTAGCGCCATCCGTGGGCTACGCCGTGTCACTTCCGGCCTGTGGTTGGGCCAGACGTGGCACTCTCCGGAGGGCTCAGACTGCTGAGGGCGAGGCTAATCTCCAAGCTATAGCTGGGAGACCTCTACCTCTTCTCAGTGCACTTCGCCCCTCCTGTGGGTGACTGACCGAGCTTCTAGGCTTGGGGTCCCCGACCTCCTCTTTCACTCTCAATGAATACCATCTCTTCAGGGGAGGTAGGGTCACTTGCATGCCGGTCGCCGGTGGGTCTTCTCCAACACCTTGCCGCGGCACCGACACCTTGCATCTTCTAGCGGTTTTTGCCACCGTATATTGTAATCGGGTCATTCCCAATTAATGAAATGAAATTACTTTCATTTGTAATCCCATTGCTCTTGAGTCATGCTTAGAGACTAAGTCCCTCGTTGGGATGGGATGTTACGAATATGGCCTCGTTGGCCAAGATCACCGTGCCCATGCTACTAACGGGTAAGTCTGTGAGAACCCCGGGTTTACGGTCATTCCCTGGGTAGCAGAACCATCCAATTTATAAGAGCACAAGTACAACGGCAGCCCACAAGCGGTCGCACTGTCATACTTGAGCGTATATAAACCCGGTAGTCCGTCGAGTACCACAAAAGGTCTCGATTCAACCAACATACAACAAAGATCGTACATGATTCAACATACATGTCACATGTTACATACAGTTTACAAATATGACTTCATACATCAGAGTATGATTAAAAGTTATTACAAACCAATTTCAGGTAAAATAGTAGCGGAAGCAAATAGAGTTTGAAACCAACATCTGTCATCATTGTTCAAATACAGTGCCAGCTCATGATCACAATCCCACAAAAGCATAAGAGAGGGATTAACAAGAGATGCCTTGCCCAGGTGAAGGGTCGAGATGGCGACTAGAGGGGGGGGGGGTGAATAGTCTTTTCTAAAATTAATCGCGTCGGCTAACCGATACAAATGCGGAATTAAAACTATCGGTCTAGCCAAGACTATACCCCACTATATATGTTTACTAGCACCTTGCAAAGATAACAATTATGCAACAAAGGTGCCGGGCTAGTTAGAGCTCTCCTAAACAATTCTAGGAGCAAGGTTACACAAACCTATGCCACTAGTATTTTAAGCAACAAGGGAGCTCCTACACATGCTAGTAAGCAAAAGCACAAAGCTAACAAAGCTCACTAGCAATGCTCAATAACAAGGCAACCAATGCCAAATTAGAGAGCACAATTACTTAGCTACACAAACTAAGTAATGTGACTAACAAGGTTACATAAACCAAATTAGCCACGCAAGGGAGCTACTTCTATGCTACACAAGCATGAAGGTAACTAGCAAGCTACACAAGCTAACTAATTACAAAAACAACAACACAAGCTTAATGTATATGAAAGTAAACGCAAGCTTGTGTAACGGAGATGCAAACCAACGGGAAGAACAAGGTTGACACAATGATTTTTCTCCCGAGGTTCACGTGTTTGCCAACACGCTAGTCCCCGTTGTGTCGACCGCTCACTTGGTGGTTCGGCGGCTAATTGGCATCACCCGCCAAGCCCGCACATCGGGCGCCGCAAGAACCTACCCCTTGAGTGAGGGTAGCTCAATGACACGCTTTACTAATGTTGCTCTTCGCGACTCCCGTGGGGCGAGCACAAGTGCCCCTCACAAGCACTTCTCCGGAGCGCCGCACAAGCTTCTTGCGCGCTTCGACGGAGACCACCACCAAGCCGTCTAGGAGGTGGCAACCTCCAAGAGTAACAAGCACCACCGGCTTGCAACTCGATCACCTAGTGCCACTCGATGCAACCTCACGATGCAATCACACTAGAATCGCTCACTCACACAATCGAATGATCACTATCAAGTATATGTGTGATGGAGGGCTCCCAAGCACTCACAAGCATGGACACTAAGTCCCTTGAGGTGCTCAGCACTAGCCATGGCCAAGGGCCACTTCTATTTATAGCCCCAAGGGCTAAACTAGCCGTTACCCCTTCACTGGGCAACGGTCGGGCCGACCGAACGCTCCGATCGTGTTGACCGGACGCTGGACCTCAGCGTCCGGTCGCCCGCAGACGACCATGTGTCCTGATTCCAACGGTCACTTGACCTGACCGGACGCACCAGCTTCAACTGACCGGACGCTGGACCCTTAGCGTCCGGTCGTTTCCAGTAAGGTACCGACCTCGACCGGACGCGGCAGCTTCAACTGACCGGACCTGGACCCTCAGCATCCGGTCGTTTCCAGTAAGCTCCCGAGCATGACCGGATGCGTCTGGTCGAACGCGATCGGACGCAGCACCAGCGTCCGGTCACTCTCCAGCTACTGCTATACTCCACGTCAGCGCGACCGGACGCAGGCAGTCAGCGTCCGGTGCATTTGGATCCAGCGTCCGGTCACTTGACCAACGCTGGCATCACCTTCATTTTCTTCACCCTTACTCAAGTGTGCTAACCACAAGAATTTGCATCCGGCGCAATAGAAAATAGACATTCCATTTTCCCGAAAGCGCCGAATCCCGCCGAGCCTGCTCGGCGGGAGGGAGAGACCCAAAACCCATCTCAACCCTGCAAACACCACCTCCTTTGTAAATGTGCCAACACCACCAAGTGAACACCATCATGTGTTTGTGTGTTAGCATTTTCACAATCATTTCCCAAAGGATGTTAGCCACTCAACTTGCCACGCCACTCGATCCTAGCGACAATGCAAAGTTAGATCACTCGAGTGGCACTAGATGACCGATATGCAAACAAGTTTGCCCCTCTTGATAGTACGGCCATCTATCCTAAACCCGATCATAAACTTCTCTACACACCTATGACCGGTGAAATGAAATGCCCTAGGTTATACCTTTGCCTTGCGCATTCCATTCCATCTCCTCCAATGCCGATGCAACACATGCACCAACACGATCAACAATGATATGATCCACTTCATATCATCACATGATCATATTGGTTCATCGATCTTGACTCCACTTGCTCTTCACCGTTGCCATCGTCCATCGGCGCCAAGTCTTGCTCAAGCTTCACTGCCACGCGGTCCATCACTCCAAAGCCTTCGACTTGCCCTTCACGCTTGCAACCGGTCCATCAAGCCAAGTCTTGTCTTGATCTTCTCCACCTTGATCACATGACTCAATGTCATGTCTCATGTGCAATAAGCTCCTTCATCATCATATGTGTGAGCTTTGCAACATCTCCAAGCCATTTTCACCTCCATGGCATATGTTGCTCACACACATGTACCTGTGGACTAATCACCTGTGTATCTCACATAAACACAATTAGTCCACCTAGGTTGTCACTCAATTACCAAAACCAACAAGGACCTTTCACCAGGGCCCTAGTCCTCGTCCACGGCAGGATAGAAGCAGTTCTTATAGTAGCCATGATACATCGTATTATCTGCAACATTGGGAAATAAACCATAAGTACAAGAAGGTACTCAGCTAGACTTACCCATCATAAACCAAAAATAAAGTGACTCCAAGGATTATGCAAGGCTATGTAAGTGGAGCTAGCTTGATAACATTTTGCATAAAAAGCTTACCAATTCAAGTATGCAGTTATAATTTGGTCATCAAGTTAATTATAGCTATTCATCTCTTGATTAGAAACTAACTTGTGCCAAACATGTGGTATATCATTTAGTAGCATAACAATAATAACCATAGCCGGTGTAGTAATTCCTTGTTCATCATAATCATCATTCCATAATACACTTACTACGATGTTGGGACAAGCCAAGTTTCTCACTGTCCGGGAGAGACAGTGATTCGATCGATTTCAACCAGCTGTAATGGAAACGGGGATCCCGATCTTCCGTCAGGTAGAGGTAACTATTGTTGTGGCGGAGAATGACACACCTATCCGGCTTCAGATCGAAAGATCGAACCCTGCAATCTTAGCACCACAACTCCTTTGGTTATCAACCAAGTCACAGACCAGGTTGACCTCGCCAAGAAGGCTAATCCCTACCTACGCAACGAAGAACACAAGCAAGAACAAGAAGGAACACAACCAAATTGTAGATGAATGATTAATCTCACGAAGTTGGGGTCTCACAAACTGATGAACGGCGAAACTGTTCTTGACAGAATAATCTAAGCAAAACCCAAACCCTAATGGAGGGGCGGCGACTGTTTATGAAGACTCTAGGGTCGTGCAAGACCCCTAGATGCGCCACTAATGGGCCCAAACACGATACATGGTCCAACGGACCAAAAGACGGTGTCGCAGCACCTTGGCAGATTCTGGATGCTAACTTGTGACCACGATTCCTGTTGAGTCCGAATAGCTTTTGACATGAGACCACTTGGATTGGCTTCCTTATTAAATTATCTTTCCATCCATATATGGATCATCAAAAACGGAGTCCAGATACGTCCTGGGTGACCAGTTTAAGGCAGACTGGTCCTGGAGGCCGAGGCAGACTCGAAATCATGTTGGACCGGGCCTCCGGTTCCTGTTGGACGTCCTTGCTGATCATCTTCACCTCCACCACGTCCTCTAAGTCCTTCATGACCCTCTCCAATGTTCCTAAGCAAGATAACATCATTAGGTAGTTGTCTATTCTCAAAAGTATAAAAAGGATCGCTTAAGAACGAGCTCACCTCTAAATTGAGTTGACGCATTCGAGCCCGGGTCATTGGACCTTGCATGACGGTTGGAGGATCAGCGGGTACATCCAAAGGAGTGATGTCATCATCATCCTCCCCCTCTTGAAATGGAGTTATCCTCGACTCAAGTTCATCTTCTTCTCCCAAATAAGGTTTCAAATCTACAATGTTAAAGGTGGGACTAACCCTGAACTCGGGTGGCAACTCAAGTTTGCAGGCATTATCATTTATTTTCTCAATTATCTTATAAGGACCAGCTGCTCTTGGCATTAATTTAGACTTACGCAGCTCAGAAAATCTATCTTTTCTCAAATGTAACCAAACGAAATCACCCGGTTCAAGTTTAATCTCGTTTCTACCTTTACTATCAGTAATTCTATACTTTTCATTCATTCTTTCAATATTTGCTTTAGTTGTTTCGTGCAACTTATGAATAAAATCAGCACGCTCTCTAGCTTCACTATGTATTCTCTCAGTGGTAGGTAAAGGCAAAAGATCAATAGGAGCACGGGGGTTAAAACCATACACTACCTAAAAAGGACTTACCTTGGTGGTGGAATGTTCCGCCCTGTTATATGCAAACTCCACATGCGGCAAACACTATTCCCACATCTTCAAATTGAGCTTCAAAATTGCTCTCAACATGGTGGACAATGTTCGATTCACAACCTTAGTTTGCCCATCAGTTTGGGGATGACATGTTGTAGAAAATAGCAGCTTGGTCCCCAATTTATTCCACAACGTGCGCCAAAAATGACTCAAGAATTTTGCGTCGCGATCTGAAACAATAGTAGAAGGCATACCATGCAAGCGAATGATGTCTTGAAAGAAAAGGTCAGCAATATGAACAGCATCGTTGCTCTTATGACAAGGAATAAAATGTGCCATCTTAGAAAAATGATCAACCACCACAAAAATGCTATCCCTCCCCCTCTTAGTCCTTGGCAAACCCAACACAAAATCCATAGATATATCAGCCCAAGGAGTAGAAGGAATAGGAAGAGGCATATACAAACCATGTGGGTTCAACTGCGACTTAGCTTTTTGACATGTGGCACACCGAGCCACGTACCGCTCTACATCTCGCCTCATCCTTGGCCAAAAGAAGTGTGTGGACAACACCTCCTCCGTCTTTTTAGCACCAAAATGTCCCATCAATCTGCCTCCATGTGCCTCCTGCAACAACAAAAGACGAACAGAACAAACTGGAATGCATAGGCGGTTAGCTCTAAAGAAAAACCCATCATTGATCATAAACTTATTCCATGTACGTCCCTCTCTATAATTAAGCAACACATCCTTAAAATCAGGATCAAGCGCATATTGTTCTTTTATTGATTGAAGACCAAAAATCCGACAATCAAGTTGGGACAGCAATGTATATCTTCTAGACAAAACATCAGCAATCACATTATCCTTCCCTTTCTTGTGTTTGATAATATAAGGAAAAGATTCAATAAATTCAACCCATTTAGCATGCCTACGATTCAGATTATTTTGAGAGCGAAGATACTTAAGCGATTCATGATCAGAATGAATAACAAATTCTTTAGGCCACAAATAATGACGCCACGTCTCTAAAGAATGAACAAGTACATACAATTCCTTATCATACGTGGAATAATTAAGAACAGGGCCATGCAATTTTTACTAAAGTAAGCAATGGGTTTACTATCTTGCATCAAAACACCTCCAATGCCAACTCCACTAGCATCACATTCTAGCTCAAAAGTCTTACCAAAGTTTGGAAGTTGCAGCAATGGTGGGTGTGTAAGCTTGTCCTTCAAAGTGTCAAAGGACTCCTCATGTGCCTTTCCCCAATGGAACACCACTCCTTTCTTTGTCAACTCATGCAATGGGGCAGCAATGGTGCTGAAATCTTTGATGAAGCGGCGGTAGAATCCTGTAAGACTAAGAAAACTCCTCACCTGTGTGATGGTTTGGGGAACCGGCCAGCTCTTTATGGCTTCAATTTTCATCTCGTCCACCTCAATTCCCTGTGGAGTTATAACATAGTCAAGAAAAGAAACTTGATCCGTGCAAAAGATGCACTTCTCAAGGTTACCAAATAAACGTGCATCACGTAAAGCATTAAAAACAACACGTAAGTGATCCATATGTTCATCAAAAGACTTGTTGTAAATCAATATATCATCAAAGTAAACTACCACAAAATGACCAATAAAAGCTCTTAAAACCTCATTCATTAAGCGCATGAAAGTGCTAGGTGCATTTGTCAAACCAAAAGGCATAACTAACCACTCATACAACCCGAATTTGGTTTTAAATGCAGTTTTCCATTCATCTCCAAGTTTCATTCTAATCTGGTGGTAGCCACTTCACAAGTCAATCTTAGTAAAAATTATAGAACCACACAACTCATCAAGCATGTCGTCTAGTCTAGGAATAGGATGACGATACTGAATAGTAATATTATTGATGGCTCTACAATCAACACACATACGCCAAGTTCCATCTTTCTTAGGAACCAAAAGTATAGGAACATCACAAGGACTAAGGCTTTCACGTACATACCCATGGTCTAAAAGGTCTTGGACTTGCCGCTAAATTTCCTTAGTCTCCTCGGGATTGGTTCGATAGGCAGCACGGTTGGGCAAGGTTGCTCCCAGAATCAAATCAATTTTATGCTCTATTCCTCTCATAGGTGGCAGCCCCGTGGGTATCTCAGCTGGAAAAATGTCCTCATACTCCTGCAAAAGGTTAGTGACAGCAAGAGGCACCGAGCTAACAATATCATCAAGTGAAAACATAGCTCGTTTGCATACCAAAGCATAGCAAATATCATCATCAGAAATTTCAGCAAAGTCACATTTTGTTGCAAGCATAACACCACCCTTCAATTTAATTCCCTCAGCCTTAGAAATAGATGTAGACTTATCCTTTTTGGTGGGAAAATAGAATTAGCAACTTGCTGATTTTCATATTGAACATCATTCAAACTAGCAGTGCGTTGTCTATCAGCTTGTACAATTTGAGCAGGTGTCAAAGGTACCAAAGTAATTTTCTTTCCTTTCTGCACAAAAGTGTATTTATTACTTCTACCATGGTGTGTAGCATCATTATCATGTTCCCAAGGACGACCCAATAAAAGTGAACAAGCTTGCATAGGTACCACATCACAATCAACAGAATTAGCATAAGAACCAATGGAAAATGAAACTCTGCAAGTTTGTGTTACCTTTGCTTTACCAGAATCATTTAGCCACTGAATATGGTATGGACGTGGGTGTGGGCATGTGGTCAAGCCAAGCTTCTTGACCAAATCAGAACTCACCAAATTGTTGCAGCTACCTCCATCAATAATGACACATGCTCGACGGTTGCTGATGACGAAGAAAATCTAGAACAAGTTATGGCGTTGTAGCTTCTCAGGTTGCTGGACTTGTGAGCTGAGCACCCGCTGTACAATGATGCTCCTATAGGCCACCGTGGCCTCATCACCAAGGACTTCACCGTCCTCCTCATCTGCATCTCGGTCTTTTTCATCCTCAATGTCAGAGGTGCTGATGTAACCATCTTCTGTAGCAATATATGCCCACTGACTTAGATAGTCCTTCTGCACATGGCCAATGCCATGGCAATGGTGGCACTAAATGCTCGAAGTGCGTCCCGTCGATGCAATGGATGAGGCACTCTTGATAGGCACCTACAAAGAATTTTTACCTGAATCTGAAGGTCGTGTGGGAGGTGCCTTAGGTGTAGTGGACACTCCAGAGGCTGTTGGTCGCTTGCTCGCTGGTGGAGGCACCCAAAAAGTGGTTGGGTTGGTCAGCCTCAAAGATGGTGCCGAGCCTGGCGTGTATGTGGTGCTGACCTTGCTCTTGCTCTGTTGTTCACGCCCCTGTAATTCCTTTTCTGCAAGCATAGCAAACTGAAACAACTGGTTGATAGTGTTAAATTCTTTATAATCAACAATGTCCTGAATCTCATGCCTCAAACCCGAATAAAAACGACAAATGGCATCTTCATTCCCCTCCACAACACTACAACGCATCAATCCCTTTTGGAGCTCACCATAGTAATCTTGTACAGATTTATCTTCTTGTTCTAATTGCATTAATTTCTTACATAAATCTCTATGATAAGGAGGAACAAAGCGATCACGCATAGCTACCTTAAGTTCTTCCCACGTACCAGGTAAAGCATCCTGTGTAGCTAGCCCATTCCACCAAATAATGGCAAAATCCTTAAACTCACTAGTAGCTTGTCGAACTCTATGATGCTCAGGCACAAGGTGGGCACTAAACTTTTGTTCTACCATCATCTCCCAATCTAGATATCCCTCAGCATCATAATGACCCGAAAAAGATGGTATTGTGAACTTAATCTTAGCATAAGGATCATCGGGTACACGGTGATTATTACCTTGATGGTGGTGGACACCACCCATATCTGTCGTGTTGCGGTGAAGACGTCGTCGTAATCTTTCTTGTCGGAAGGCTGCTTGATCTATGTTCCCAATGGCATCATGCACCGTGTCTTCTGGCAAGAGACCATCGGTGTTGCTGCCGAAGACGTCACTGTTATTGACCGCCACCAATGTTTCCAACTCAGTAACCTTGTCGATCAGCGTGGAAATTCATTTGTCCAATCTCTCCATGTTGTTGCCAATGTTGAGTTCAATGAGTGCGTCAATGACGGCCTTCCTAATGGCCTCATTCATCCTTTTTGGGCATCCTCTACAACAACTTGTAGTTGCTCTTGGCTGACATACTCGTTGAAACCCTTAGGATTGTTATCTCTAGTCTGATCACCTCTTGCCATTGTAAACACAAAAATAGGAACAAACGGTGAAAGTTATCCCTACCAAATGACTATGTGGTTGTAGTGGTGTCACTTTTCACAGCAAGTGGAAGCGTCTTACCAAGCTCTTACAAAGTTCTTATCAATGCAAGCAGTGGGTGGTACAACCGGTGGCTGGTTCGTGATACCAGTGAGGTAGTGGTACCGAGATTGCAAGGCCCTCTTTCTGTACTGATCTGAAAAGTTCGTGGAGCTTGGAAGACACATAAAAAGTAATATGTATATCTGGCACACAAGTCAGTAACAGAAAGTAATGCTGAATTTTAGTCCAAAGTACTTGTTCTCGTTGCTGGTCTAAAATGCTCTAAGTACCAGGTGTGTAACAAACAAGCAAGTATGGTGGATAGCAAGGTGATTGGTGTGTGAAAAACAAGTATGGTGGATGGAAATAGCAACACAAACAAGGAACTAGATAGCACACGCTAACACAACTCACTTTGGTCTTCTCTATGTGCTCCTCTAGATATTATTCCTCTTTTGCCCCTCTTTTTTCTATTTTTTGGGTTGTCGTTGTTTTTTTGGGAAATTTCAACTTTTTTATTTTATTTTTTTGATATTTTTTATTCACTTAGGAGCACAAAGGAAGTAACCACAAAAAATATGAGCTTAAACAAGTGAAAGACGTGGCCTGTGGAATTTTCAGAAAACTTGCTCAAAATCGACAAAAACCTTGTGGCCATGAAAAGAGGATCTTGTGACCACTTTTTTACCAATTTAAAATTTTCCAACCCCAAAGAAACAGGGGATGGACAGATCCAAAATTTTTTTCTGATCAATTTTATATATGGAACATCCAAATCAGAGTTCATATGAGAAAACTAGACCAGTTTTAAGAATTGGCTCCGAATTAGAGGACAAAACGGGAACAATGTGCGTAAAATTGGTCACCACAGCAAAGATTTGATGGAAACGATGGGGGAAAACACATGAACTGGACTCTAACATGACCTAACCAGCAACAAGATTTTGACCAGGACACAAACTCAACACGACGGACTCTGAAACCGAAATATGCAAAGGCTATGGCGCGGAAGGTTCTAGGACGGGGAAAAAATATGGCACTGGACTATGGGACAAAAGCGAAACACTCAAAACTAGGGGATAAATATGAACCTGATGGTATATCTTAGCTCTGATTACCACTTAATGGAAATGGGGATCCCGATCTTCCATCAGGTAGAGGTAACTATCGCTGTGGTGGAGAATGACACACTGATCCGGCTTCAGATCGAAAGATCGAACCCTGCAATCTTAGCACCACAGCTCCTCTGGTTATCAACCAAGTCATGGACCAGGTTGACCTCACCAAGAAGGCTAATCCCTACCTGTGCAATGAAGAACACAAGCAAGAACAAGAAGGAACACAACCAAATTGTAGATGAATGATTAATCTCACAAAGTTGGGGTCTCACAAACCGATGAACGGCGAAACTATTCTTGACAGAATAATCTAAGCAAAACCCAAACCCTAATGGAGGGGCGGCGGCTATTTATGAAGACTCTAGGGTCATGCAAGACCCCTGGACGTGCCCCTAATGGGCCCAAACACGATACATGGTCCAACGGACCAAAAGACAGTGTCGCAGCACCCTGATAGATTGTAGATGCTAACTTGTGACCATGATTCCTATTGATTCCGAACAGCTTTTGACATAAGACCACTTGGATTGGCTTCCTTATCAAATTAGCTTTCCATCCATATATGGATCATCGAAAACAGAGTCCGGATACGTCCTAGGTGACCAGTTTAAGGCAGACTGGTCCTGGAGGCCAAGGCAGACTCGAAATCATGTTGGACCGGGCCTCCGAATCCTGTTGGACGTCCTTGCTGGTCATCTTTGCCTCCACCACATCCTCTAAGTCCTTCATGACCCTCTCCAATGTTCCTAAGCAAGATAGCATCATTAGGTAGTAGTCTATTCTCAAAAGTATAAAAAGGATCGCTTAAGAACGAGCTCACCTCTAAATTGAGTTGACGCATTCGAGCCCAGGTCATTGGACCTTGCATGACGGTTGGAGGATCAGCAGGTACATCTGAAGGAGTGATGTCCTCATCAAGCTGGGAATTTATTCCTAACACAAACCTAGGCAGACAAGATCAACGGTCACCTTAGGTCACCTTTGGTACAACTGAGGTGCATATTTCACGGGTTCGATCAGCGTTGCACAGTCAGGGACGACCAGCTGCCAGGACATTGAGGCCTGGCCTGCCCTTGGGCTCACGTCTAGCTCCCCGCACATCCTTACTACCATCTAGAGTGCGCACTCTTACAGAACGGGGCCTAGCCTTAGTTGAGCTACTCGGCTTCGTGGTCGGAACGAGTTATCCGACCAGCTAAGTGAGAGGCATGCGTTCAATCTCAACAGAAGCGGCAACAATGGTACGGAACTTAATTGGCACAGATGGAATCACATGAGCCAACCTACGCATAGACTCCGTCCGACCTCCAGTTACATTACCCATGGTTCTTTTCTACGATAGCAAATATAGCCAACCGTGCTCCGGTATCCACCTATATCTCGCAGGTGACAGGAAATCACCCAACTTCTACTAGTTTAAGCATGGCTAAGCATATATTCGATCCTGGACCTACACAGGGTTAAAGGTATATTTATCTGGATAAGGTAGTTCTATGCATCAAGTGTTTCCAATTCAACTCTTATAACCTAATGCATCAAACATAAAGGACTCAAGTGATATTTTGTACAACATGGGAGGCTTAAATGATCCAGGGTTTGCCTTTGATAAAAGAAGTTGGCCCATGGTCTAGGCACTCGGGTAAGTCATCAAGAGTTTGCTCCTCTCCTTCTAGAGCTATGGCCTAAGGTGCCTCCTGTTGTTCCTCCGGCTCTTCTTTGAACTCCAACAGGGTTATCCCTTCGGACGATCCTATATGCATGAGTAGGAAATAAGATATCATGGATGCATATATAATGACAGGTATAATATGATATGTTGTGATGAATGCATCCTGATAAGTGTTCTCAGTAGCATTGCATTAAGGTGATAACATGTTACATTTTCTTTTACTGAGTAGGTGCATATCTCTTCTCAAGTAACTTAAACAAACACTTATGTAAATCATTTTCTAGACTACAAGACAGTAGCCACTTGTTTTGATCATAACTGGAGTTATACGCATCAAAATAATATGGTCATGGACTTTCTGGAAAGCTCACGAAATTGCCTACAACTTTCTTTTAATCATCTTAATGTGATTCAATAGTTATCTTGGTCTAACAATTTAATCTTTCAGATCTGTCCTGAGAGTAAACATTTCTGACAGCAGATTTCTAACAGCCATAATTCTTAAACCATAAGACCTATGACTATAAAAATTTAATACCAGGTAGATAAGTGAGTTATCTACAACTTTGTTATTAACAAGTTTTACAGAAAAGATCATTATCATTATGAAATCATCACCACAACAGAAACTACACATGCAGTCATCTACTTGAATTATAAAGCAATAATTAACTAGTTACCTATAAACAAATACTTCTAAGCTTCACTAATAGTATCAACAGATTATATGCATCACACACACCACAGAAAACATCATGGTTAAGCCTAACTAATTTATTTATATTCATTTATTAATTTCCTTAGATAATAAGGTGATTTACAGAGTAAACATTTCCATTGCTCAATAAATTCTGAGAAAATTACAGTAGGCTACACATGACCCTAGTAGTCTTGTACAAATTTCATGCCATTTGGATAAGTATAGCTACCTCTACAAAAATAACAAGTTACATATGCTTATCTTAGCAAAAATAGTTTAGCATAGTGAAAAGTGTCAAGCAATAGATTTAATATTTTTTTTACTTTCCTCCTAGCATGAGAATACTATGTAAAAATTTGTATGATCATATGGTATGTATTTTTACCCCAATTAATTTCACTAGAATCTAGCAATTAATTAAGATTAAATAGGAAGACCATAAAACAATATGCTTACTGTAGGTTTAGTATTTTTACTAGCTAGAGCATATCAACACAAGACCAGCAAAATTTGAATCACAATTTTATCACCTTCCTAGCTCAAGTTATGTAATTTACAAGATAGAAACTATTTTAAAAACACTTATCTTGCTGAATTTAATTCTCCAAAAAAATACCATAAAGAGTAGATTTCATATTTTTATCAAATAGTACACTTCAAGATGAATCAAAAAAAATTTGGTTCACCCCATTTGGACACTCCTAGGTCTATATATAATTTTTTCAATTAGCAACAAAATCTGTGAAATACATAAAGAAAATCAAATTTACTCGGGCGCTACAGTTAGGTGCACCCGGTCTATACACCCATGGTGGCTGATAGTAGGGGCATATAGGTCAACCCAACCCCATGCACTAGTGAGACCAAGGCAGAGGCGGTGGTTGATTGTAGAAAAGCTCACCGACGACGAGGTGCCGGCGGTAGCGTCACCCTCGATGTGTTCCCCAACCTATTCCGCATCTATGGGTGCCCTTGGTTGGCTCAGAGGCTAACCGGAGCTAGCTCAACGGTGGCCATGGCAGGCGGCGGTGAGCACTGCTGTGGCTTTAGGGATACCTATTGAAGACCTAGGGTTAGGTGAGGGCAACGGTGGAGCGGCGATGAAGCTTGGCCACATGCATGGCATAGCGGCGGCGAGAACACGGCGATGAGCAGCCATGTTCTGGCACCGGTGTGCCGGCGTTGGCTTGATGGCCAACAGCATGAGCTAGACGGTGACCCTAGGCTAACCCTAACGAGAGAAAAGCATGAGCAAGATGGCTCGGTGGAGCATGGCCACGGCGAGCACAAACTCGGTGGCGCTCTAGCGAGGGCGCAACTATGGTGAACTCGCCCTTAGGCGTTTACCTTGGCTTGGGTTAAGGCAATGGGTGGTCGATGGGGTGGAGGTGGTGATGGCCGAGCGATGCACATGAGCAATCAGACAATGGCACAGTGGCGGCAGCGAGCGAGCTCAGCGGAGGTGTGGCGGCGATGGTGTGGCACTGTAGTTTCGCTCGGTGGGCGCGAGAGTGAGAGAGAGAGGAAGAGAGTGAGGGCATAAGTGAGTGGAAATGGGAAGCAGCTGGCTCACTCTCCCTCTTGACACGGCGACATGCGGACAGGCGAGCGGCAACACATGGAGCATGGCATCTGAGCTGGTCGGCCATGACCGGTGTGCGTTCGGCCGGTTTGAAAAGGCCATCATGCCGACTAAAATGGCCCTGTTCACTAACCTTTATGTCCTAATCTGTGGTGAATTTTTGAAAACTTTAGTAATACAAAGTGTAGAGCTACGTGAGTACTACAACTTTGCTATAATGATCATGGCCTAATTTGAGCTAGTTTTCAAACTACAGTGCTCCAAAGTATGAAACTATAAACAGGTTTAGGACAGCAAAATTTTCTGTTACAAACAACATTAAGTTGAAACTTGTGAGCTCTATTTGACTAAGTTAGGCACTAAATGAGCTCATGACCCTTAAATAAAGTTTGTTACTCAAGACAAGAACAACAACTTTTATTTAGGTCACACAGCCATGCAAGCTCTCTAAACTACTTGCAACTTTAGTCATACTAGCATCATGAAAATGACATTTCAATGTAAACCAACACTTAGAAGCAAAATTGGTTCATGTCATGAATATAAAAATTGTTCCATTTACCATCCTAGATGTGTCTAAGGTGTTTTATGACCTCACAACCATTTCATACATTGGTCATACATGATTACAAGCATATGCATATATATAATCAACATCACATGTGATAATGTATAAAGAATGAAATGAAATTTCATATGCTCATGCTCATGAATGAATGGATGATGATTGTGCTCATGAAATGCAAGTGTCAAATGCAATGCTTAACACTAGGGTGTTATAGCCCCCCTTATAGAAATCTTGTCCCGAGATTTGCAAGACCTACCATTCTTCATAAAAAGCAGGATAGACCTCACGTAAATAATCCTCCTGTTCCCACGTGGCATCTTCTTTATTGTGGTTATTCCACACCACCTTGTAGAACTTAATGACCTTGCTCTGGGTTACTCTTTCCATTTCTTCTAGCACTCGGATTGGTTTCTCTTCATTGGTCAAATCCGATTGGAGCTTAATGTTGGTGGGTGCAATAGCTTCATCAGGCATGCAGAGGCATCTTTTTAGCTGAGAAACATGGACAACATTGAATATCACACTCATCTCTGGGGGAAGTTGTAACTTGTAGGCGACATTTCCCTTCCATTCAATAATCTAGTATGGCCCTACATATCTAGGCGCAAGCTTCCATTTTACTCCAAATCTCTGCACTCCCTTCATGGGCCAAACTTTTAAGTACACATAGTCTCCCACTTCAATGGTTAATGGTCTTCTTCTTTTATCAGCATAACTCTTTTGTCTAGACTGAGCTGCTTTCATATGCTGTTGGATAATGTGTACTAGCTCTTCAGCTTTGGTGACAAAGTCAATGCCATAATATCTTCTTTCTCTAGGTTCAATCCAATTCAAAGGAGTTTTATATTTTCGGCCATACAAGGCTTCAAAAGGAGCCATCTTGACGCTCTCTTGATAACTATTGTCATAGGAGAACTCAGCTAAAGGTAGCCATTTTTCCCATGAACCCTTGGAGGATATAACACAAGCTCTCAACATATCTTCTAAGATTTGGTTCACTCGCTCAGTTTGTCTAGAAGTTTATGGATGGTATGCTGAACTTCTGATTAGTTTAGTTCCCAATGCCTGGTGCAAGTGTTCCTAGAAGTGAGCTATAAACTATGGTCCCCGATATGAGATTATGGTCCTTGGTATGCCATGTAGTCTCAGGATTTGCGAAACGTACAGCTCAGTGTACTTCTCAGCTAGATACCTTGTGTTAACTAGTACAAAATGTGCTGACTTGGTGAGGCGATCTACAATGACCCTTATAGAATCGTGACCTTGTTGTGTCTATGGGAGGCCTGTAATAAAGTCCATACTTATTTCTTCCCATTTCCATCCTAGAATAGGCAATGTCTGAAGTAATCCAGCAGATTTCAAATGAATGACCTTGACTCTATTGCAATTATCATACCTAGCGACATAGGCAGCGATCTCTTTCTTCATCTTGGTCCACCAAAAACGGGTTTTCAAATCTTGATACATTTTGCTACTACCCGGATGGATAGACAACTTGGATGAATAAGCTTCATCTAAAATTTGATTTCTAAGTTCTCGGTTTTTCGGTACCACAAGCCGGTCCCCAAACCATAGTAGACATCTTTCATCCAACCTAAAATGCTTGGTTTCCTGTTCTTTCATCTTTCGCTTGATGTGGAACACACCCATCTGTCTTCTATAGTTCTATGATTTTGCTCTCAAGTGAGCAATTGACAGTGATATTATGCAGCACAACAAGATGTAACAAATTAAATCCATCTTCCAACAAGGCTTTTAAGGTGTTACAATGAGATTTTCGACTAAGTGCATCTGCTACAACATTAGCTTTTCTTGGATGGTAGTGCACTTCCAAATTATAGTCCTTGATTAGCTCTAACCACCTATGTTGTCTCATGTTCAGCTCAGGTTGAGTGAAGATGCATTTGAGACTTTTGTGGTCAGTGTATATGTGACATATGTTTCCCAACAAATAATGTCTCCATATCTTTAAGGCGTGAACAACTACTGTGAGCTCTAAATCATGTGTAGGATAATTGACTTCATGCTTTCACAATTGTCTGGAAGCATAGGCAATAACTCTTCTTTCTTGCATGAGCACACACCCCAAACCAATACCCGATGCATCACAGAACACATCGAAAGGCTTTTCAATGTTGGGTTGTGCTAAAACAGGAGCTATAGTTAGCAAGGTCCGTGGGGTGTGAAAAGTGGCTACACACTCTGAAGTCCAATTGAACTTTTCATCCTTCTAGAGTAGTCTGGTCATGGGCTTAGCTATCTTGGAAAAATCCAGAAAGAAACGATGATAGTAGCCTGCTAGCCCTAAAAACTCTGAACTTCATGAACCGAAGTCGGGGCCTTCCAATCCATAACCTCTTGTACTTTAGTCGGGTCTATAGAGATTCCATCTTTAGATAAGATATGACCCAAGAAAAGTAGTTTCCTCAACCAGAATTCACACTTGCTAAATTTGGCATATAATTTATGCTCCCTCAATCTAGACAAAACAACTCTCAGATGCTCTTCATGATCTGCCTCATTTTTCGAGTAAATCAAGATATCATCGATAAACACAACCACAAACTTGTCAAGCTCGGGCATGAATACCAAATTCATCAAATACATGAAGTAGGTAGAGCATTTGTTAGCCCAAAAGACATGACCAAATACTCATACAAGCCGTACCTAGTGGAGAAAGTTGTCTTAGGTATATCTTCTGGCCTGATCTTAATTTGGTGATAACCGGACCTCAAGTCAATCTTAGAGAATACCTTTACTTTTGCCAATTAATTGAACAAAATATCGATACGAGGCAAAGGATACTTGTTCTTAATGGTTACCGCATTAAGCGACCTATATTCCCCACACATTCTCAAGGATTTGTCCTTCTTCTTTACAAATAATGCTGGACATCCCCATGGAGACAAACTAGGTCAAATGAGACCTTTGTCCAAAGGTTCCTGCAACTAAATTTTAAGTTCGGCTAACTCATTTGGTGGCATCCTATAGGGTCTTCTTGAGATAGGTGCTGTACCTGGCACTAACTCAATCTTAAATTCCACATCCCTATCCAGCGGTAAACCCGACAACTCATCGGGAAATACATCAGGAAATTCGCAAACCACTGGAATATCATAGAGAGTAGTGGCTTGGATAGCACAAGACAAGTTTTGAAGATCAAAACTCCAGGGAAGTGGTACTAGAAAAGCATTACTCCCCTTTGGTTCTCTCAACATAATTGTTCTAGTGGTAGTGTCAATGAGAACTCCATGACCCCTCATCCAATTCATGCCCAAAATCACATCTATTGCTAGTCCTGGTAATATTATAAGATCCATAGTGTACTCCCTCTCTTGTATAGAGATAAGCACATCTCTCACTAATTGATTAGTAGAAATAGTGGCCCCAGCTGAACTTATACTATAACCACCCTTGTCTACCTCAATTATCTTCTGATGATGCTTAGATGCAAATATTTGGCTCATAAATGAATGAGAAGCTCCAGAATCAAATAAAACAATGGCAAGATGTTTGTTAACAAGAAACATACAGACGATAACAACTTCTCTCGTGGGAATTTCTTCCATAGATGTATAATGCACGTATCCAGGACATGCCTTAGGATTTGCCTATTTCTGATTACCCTAGTTTTGATTGCTATTCTTCTTGGGATGGGGACACTCCTTGGCCCAATGACCCAACTGATTATAGTTGATGCATGGCTGGTTGTTCCTTGGTCCTACTGAGGTTCCCTGGCCTGCATTGGCCTTAGGTATGGCAATGGTGAATGCCCTACGGAATGTCTTCTGAGGGCAATTGGCTTGAGCTTTTGGCTGAGGAGGCCTATACTTAGGTGCTGGTGGATGGAACTGTGGCATGGCTGCCACTGGAGCTCTAGACTAAGATGACTCTGAGGCACCTACCTCAGCTACTCTTTTGCGGCCCTTTGCTGCTACATGTAAGTTGTTCTGATTCTCCTAGGTTAAGGCATCACTAACAAACTCATTATAGGTTGCACACCTTGAGTTGGGCATAGTCTTGATTAGTTTGGTGCTAAGGCCTCTCTTGAAGCTCTCTATTTTCTTTTCCTCTATGTTGACAAGCTCTAGGGCATATCTGGATAGATTGTTGAAGGCATGCATGTACTCGGTAAGGGTTTTGGTCCCTTGAGTAAATCTCATGAACTCGGTGGCTTTCATGCGCATTAGCCCCGAGGGAATGTGATGTCCCCTAAAGGCTAACTTGAACTGTTCCCAGGTGACCTATGCGTTTGCAGGTAGAGAAGACAGGAAATGGGTCCACCATATCCTTACTGGTCCCTACAGTTGATGAGACACATACTCGGCCTTCTAATGCTCCGTTACCCTCAACAGATGAAACTTTTGCTCTATTGTGTTCAGCCACTCATCCGCCTAGAGCGGTTCTTTAGCCTCTTTGAAGATAGGAGGCTTAGTGTCTTGGAAATCTTTGAATGAGCTATATTGATTCAGTTTAGGCCCTTGATGTTGCTGACGGGCGTGAGCGGTGTTCTATGCAATGAGGCACAGTGTATCCTCCATGGCTCTCTAATTACCTAGGAATTGTGCGAAAAACTCATTCACAGACGGTGACGGCGGTGGTGGTAAGTCACCATCATTGCCACCTTGGCTGGCGCCTGCTCCATCGCGAGTGTGAGTCATCTACAAAGTTGCAACAATAAGTGATTATTGGATGATGTCAAGAGATTGCAGATGAAATTTGTAACGATGCCCAACTAAAATTACTAGAGAGAATCTTAAATTTATACAATAAAACAAAGGCATAATAATTCATTCTCACAACATAACATCACCAATTTGATCACTTATCATACTCGCAATGCGTTAACATGCATGTCATATTTCACTAGTAAAACGAAACTAGAATTTTATCAAAGTTCAATCCGTAATGACACAACATGCAAAGCGCCAATATTACATCGAAGTTAAGTCATGAATACTGAAATTCAAACTACAAGTCTATTACACAGATAGTAGGGATACAACTAGCACATTGACTAGTCACTAAATGGCTCTACTCTTCAGCATGCTCACTGTTGAGGTCAGAGATAGCATCATCCTCATCCTCTAGATCCACATCTTCTTCCTCCCAACCATCATCTTCGACCATCATTTCTAGATCTTCTTCTTCCTCATCAAGGATCGGGTGCAGTTCGTTGTTCAAATAATGCACCTCATGCTAAAGATTAACCACCACATTCTGGGTATGTGCAAGCTGCTAGAGCAAGTCCCTTTCGACTCGGTCCTATTGCGCGGCTAAGGCTTTGGCATTGTTTCGTGCTGCTTCTGCTATGGCGGCACGATTGTTTTCTTGGATCCACTAGCATGTAGCTGTGAGTGCCTCGGCATGAGCAGCCTCCTGCTGCTCCTGTAGTCTTGCTAGCACTGCCTGATCATCAGCTCTTGCCTCTTGGGCAATAGCTCTCTGCTGATCAAGTTGCTCCATCTGAGTGTGGAGATTTCCCAATGCTACATATGCCTGATCAGTTTCCCATCGAGCCTCACTTGCTGCCTTATGCTAGCGAACACGGTTCCTCAGCTTTCGCTGGGTAGCTTTGGCTCTCATGAGCCTGTCCATGCAAATGGTATAGGACTCCTGCTAGAAGTCCCGGGTATCCTAACGAGCATAAAACATCTCCATCATGGTGAACATAGCACTCATAGCGGGACTAGAACTATCTGCTCGCTCATCCCAGTCTAGGATCAATGCATTGCGATTGCGATGTGCCCAAACTACTGTGGATGGATCCACCTGAGGAAAAGTGCCAGTGGCACTGCCGGTAAGCTCATCCCCGTGTTGCTGACATATCTGGCTCAACACCTCAAAAGCAACTACCTAGGCACCTTCCCATGGAGTTTTTCCTTTAGATTCTGCCTTCCACTCCTACCATAGGGGTGCTTGGGTACGAGTTGGTATGGTTAGCTGCACCTCATACCATGGTTGTCCTTTTAGGTATACCTCATTCCAAGAATAGAGAGGTGGTTCGGTATATCCCGCATAATGTAGGACCCTCCAAAGTAAGGCAGGGGTACCGAACATCTCTAGGAAAGTCTCATTCCTAGCTAATGCTGCCATCTATACCAACAAAATGGTGCAACTCTTGTGAGAACAATGTTATACTAGAAAAGAGTTACTTAATCGAATAAGAAACTTATAAGGGGAGGAACAATGCAAGTGTGTAATGAATGATTGATCATGATGCATGTATGTTTCGTACGTCCTCACAAACTTAGGAAAATTTAACTTCTAACGATATGCACGGTGGCATACATGCGTTCTCTCATATATAACGTAGCTAGTCGGGCTACATGTTTCGCTGTTAGTGTACCTGCACAAGAATTTCATTTCAGCCCAACCCCACAATTATATATGCAGAAATAAAAATCTGGGCTCTAGGTTGTTAGCTAAATACTTCAATATATATATATACCCATATATATACTTCTATATCAAAGCTACCCAAAAGTAAATACGTCCCATATATACATATAAATATGCATATACAGTCGTATCAAAGCTAACCCATAATTAAATACCTCTGTATATATATGAGACATATATATACTTTAGTATCAAAGATAACTCTCCCCATTAGACTGCACGCTCACATCTTACGGTCATGCCACTGTGATGATGAGTGGCATCTTACCTTGGGCGTAGTGGCATTTGATCCATACATTACCACTCAATTGAATGGCATCCATACAATAGCATGCCGTATGGATGACGAAAATAAAACCCCCCAAGTTAGTACTTAATTAGCCATCTAAAATCCTTAACTAGGCATAAAGGAAGTGGTCACTGGCACACTTTAGATTCAAACACCTATATGTAGCTATTAGTTCCTAAAAACTGGTTTTGGAAAACAAAAACCTTTGTTTTAAATACACATGTGGCAATTAATGTTGAATCTTGCTCTGAATCCAGCCATAGTAGAATTGTCCAATTTATAAGAGCACAAGTACAATGGCAGCCCGCAAGCGGTCACACTGTCATACTTGAGCCAATATAAACCCGGTAGTCCGTCGAGTACCACAAAGGGTCTCGATTCAACCAACATACAACTAAGATTGTCCATGATTTAACATACATGTCACATGTTACATAAAGTTCACAAATACAACTTCATATATCAGAGTACGATTAAAAGTTATTACAAACCAATTTCAGGTAAAATAGTAGCGAAAGAAAATAGAGTTTGAAACCAACATCTGTCATGATTGTTCAAATATGATGCCAGCTCATGATCACAATCCCACAAAAGCATAAGAGAGGGATTAACAAGAGATGCCTTGCCTAGGGCCCTACTCCTCGTCTACGGCAGGACAAAAGCAGTTCTTACAGTAGCCATGATACATCGTATTATTTGCAACAATGGGAAATAAACCCTAAGTATAAGAAGGTACTCTACTAGACTTACCCATCATAAACCAAAAATAAAGTGACTCCTAAGATTATGCAAGACTATATAAGTGGAGCTAGCTTGACAACATTTTGCATAAAAAGCTTACCAATTCAAGTATGCAATTATAATTCGGTCATCAAGTTAATTATAGCTATTCATCTCTAGATTATCAACTAACCTATGCCAAACATGTGGTATATCATTTAGTAGCATATCAATAATAACCATAGCCGGTGTAGTAATTCCATGTTCATCATAACCATCATTCCATAATACATGTACTACGATGTTGGGACTAGCTAAGTTTCTCACTGTCTGAGAGAGACGATGATTTGAATTGATTTCAACCGGTTGAGAATTTATTCCTAACACAAACCTAGGCAGACCAGATCAACGGTCACCTTAGATCACCTTTGGTACAACTCAGGTCCACATTTCGCGGGTTCGATTAGCGCTGAATAATCCGGGACGACCAGCTGCTAGGACGTTTTGGGCCATCATGCCCTTAGGCTCACGTCTGGCTCCCTGCACATCCTTACTACCATCCAGAGTGTGCACTCTTATAGAACGGGGCCCGACCTGAGTTGATCTACTTAGCTTCATGGTCGGAATGAGTTATTTGGCCAGCTAAGTGAGAGGCATGCGTTCAATCTCGATAGAAGCACCAACAATGGTACGGTCCTTAATCGGCATAGACGGAATCACATGATCCAACCTATGCATAGACTCCGTTCGACCTCCAATTACATTACCCCATGGTTCTTTTCCACGATAGCGAATATAGCGAACCATGCTCTCATATCCACCTATATCTCACAGGTGACAGGAAATCACTCGACTTCTACCGGTCTAAGCATGGCTAAGCATATATTCGATCCTAGACCTACACAGGGTTAAAGGTATATTTATCTGGACAAGGTAGTTCTATGCATCAAGTGTTTCCAATTGAACTCTTATAACCTAATGCATTAAACATAAAGGACTCAATTGATATTTTGTAAAACATGGGAGGCTTAAAATGCTTCGGGGCTTACCTTTGATAAAAGAAGTTGGCCTGTGGTCTAGGTACTTAGGTAAGTCATCAAGAGTTTGCTCCTCTCCTTATGGAGCTATAGACTGAGGTGCCTCCTATTGTTCCTCTGGCTCTTCTTTGAACTCCAACAGGGTTATCCCTTTGGACTATCCTATATGCATGAGTAGAAAATAAGATATCATGGATGCATATATAATGACCGGTATAATATGATATGATGTGATGAATGCATCCTCATAAGTGTTCTCAGCAGCATTGCATTAAGGTGATAACAAGTTATATTTTCTTTTACTAAGTTGGTGCATATCTCTTCTCAAGTAAGTTAGACAAACACTTATGTAAATCATTTTCTGGACTACAAGACAACAACCACTTGTTTTGATCATAACTAGAGTTGTACACATCAAAATAATATGGTAATGGACTTTATGGAAACCTTATGAAATTGCCTACAACTTTCTTTCAATCATCTTAACGCGATTCAGCAGTTATCTAGGTCAAACAATTCAATCTTTTAGATCTATCTAGAGAGTAAGCATTTCTGACATCAGATTTCTAACAGCCATAATTCTTAAACCGTAAGACCTATGACTATGAAAATTTAATACCATGTAGATAAGTAAGTTATATACAACTTTGTTAATATCAAGTTTTATAGAAAAGATCATTATCATCATGAAATCATCACAACAACAGAAACTACACATGTAGTCATCTAATTGAATTATAAAGCAATTATTAACTAGTTTCCTATAAACAAATACTTCTAAGCCTCACTAATAGTATCAATAGATTATATGCATCACACACAAGACAAAAAACATCATGGTTAGGCCTAACTAATTTATTTATTTTCATTTATTAATTTCCTTAGATAATAAGGTGATTTACAGAGTAAATATTTCTAGTGCTCAATAAATTCTAAGAAAGTTACAGTAGCTTAAACATGACTCTAATAGTCTACTGTATAAATTTAATGCCATTTCGATAAGTATAGATACCTCTACAAAGATGACAAGTTAGATATGCTTATTTTAGCAAAAATAGTTTAGCATAGTGAAAAATGTCAAGCAACAGATTTAATATTTTTTTACTTTCCTCCAAGTATGAGAATACTGTGTAAAAATTTGTATGATCAGATGTTATGTATTTTACCCCAATTAATTTCACTAGAATCTAGTAATTAATTAAGATTAAATAGGAAGACCATATTACAAGTATTCTTACTATAGGTTTAGTATTTTTCCTAGCTAGAGCTTATCAATACAAGACCAGAAAAATTGGAATCACAATTTTATCACCTTCCTAGCTCAAGTTATGCAATTTACAAGATAGAATCTATTTTAAAAGCACTTATCTTGCTGAATTTAATTCTCCCAGAAAAATACACTAAATGGTAGATTTCATATTTTTATCAAATAGTACACTTCAATATGAATCCAACAAAATTTGGTTCACCCCATTTGGATACTCCTAGCTCAAGATATAATTTTTGCAAGTTAGCAACAAAATCTATGAAATACATAAAGAAAATCAAATTTACTCGGGCGCTACAGTTAGGTCCACCCGGTCTATACACCAATAGTGGCTGACAGCGGGGGCTCATAGGTCAACTTGGCCCCATGCGCTAGTGTGACCGAGGCAAAGGCGGCGGTTGACCAGTGAAAAGCTCACCGACGGTGAGGTCGCTGGCGGTAGCGTCACCCTCGACGTGTTCCCCAACCCATTCCGCATCTACGGGTGCCCTTGGTAGGCTCAGAGGCTCACCGAAGTGCTTGACGGCGGCCATGGTGGGCAACAGCATTGCGCTTCGGTGGGCTCGTCGTCTCCGACAATGGCAAGCCAAGGCGAGCACTACTGCGGCTTTAGGGCTACCTAGTGAAGACCTAGGGTTAGGTGAGGGCGATGGTGGAGTAGCATTGAAGCTTGGACGCATGCATGGCATGGCGGTGGTAAGAGCACGGAACTGAGCAGCCGTGTTATGGCACCAGTGTGCCGGCATTGGCTCGATAGCCAGCGCACGTGAGCTAGACGTGACCCTAGGCTAACCCTAACGAGAGAAAAGCGTGAGCGACATAGCTCGGTGGAGCACGGCCATGGCGAGCGTAAGCTCGGCGACGCTCTGATGAGGGCGTGGTTACGGCGAACTCATCCTTAGGCGTTTACCTTGGCTTGGGTTAAGGCAATGGGTGGTCGGCGAGGTAGAGGAGGTGATGGCTGAGCGGTGCGCGCGAGCAATCATACAATGGTGCGGTGGCGGTAGCGAGCGAACTCGCGGAGGTGCGACGGTGACAGCACGATGCTGTGGTTTTGTTTAGTGGGCGTGAGAGCAAGAGAGAGGATGAGAGTGAGGGCGCAAGTGAGTGGTAATGGGACGTAGCCGGCTCACTCTCCCTCTTGGCACGACGACGTGCCGGCAGGCGAGCGGCAACACATGGCGTGCGGCGTCTGAGCCAGTCGGCCATGACCGACGCACGTCCTCCGGTTTGAAAAGGCCATCAGGCCGATTGAAACGGCCCTGTTCACTAACCTTTATCTCCTAATCCATGGTGAATGTTTGAAAACTTTAGTAATACAAAGTGTAGAGCTACGTGAGTACTACAACTTTGCTATAATGATCATGGCCTCATTCGAGCTACTTTTCAAATTATAGCGCTCCAAAGTGGGGTACTCTGAAACTGTAAACCGGTTTAGGATTTAGCAAAATTTTCTAAGGTACAAACAACATTAAGTTGAAACTTGTGAGCTCTATTTGACTCAGTTAGGCACTGAATTAGCTCATGACCCTTAAATAAAGTTTGTTACTCATGACAAGAACTACAACTTTTATTTAGGTCACATAGCCATGCAAGCTCTCTAAACTACTTTCAACTTTAGTCAAACTAGCATCATGGAAATGGAATTTCAAAGTAAACCAACACTTAGAAGCAAAATTGGTTCATGTCATGAATACAAAATTGTTCCATTTACCATCCTAGATCTGTCTAATGTGTTTTCATGACCTCACAACCATTTCATACATTGGTCATTAATGATTACAAGCATATGCATATATATAATCAACATCACATGTGATAATGTATAAAGAATGAAATGAAATTTCCTATGCTCATGCTCATGAATGAATGGATGATGCTTGTGCTCATGAAATGCAAGTGTCAATTGCAATGCTTAATACTAGGGTGTTACACCCTGCCCCGATCATGTCCCTAGAGGGGAGATCCTCGACTTCCCGATTGAGCCATTCATATAGTTCCCGAACCCATCTGTCGGTACTCGGTGGCTCACTGCATTCCTCGATGGGTCACCACAAGCGACTTAGGGTCGGTACTCAGACATCGCTCGTCTAGACAACCGGGGCACTTCTAGGCATCCTGGCTATAGTTGTGTGGTCTCATCTCCCGAGCGCCCCTCGCACTTTAGGTGCTTTGGGTGGTCTTGAAGCTTGGTGGGCCTGCCTTAGAACCCTCGATGATGCCCCTTCTGGTGGGGCCTAGCCCGTCGTGCGGTGGGGTGTCTCAATCCAATGATGGATCGGGAGACATGTAGGTACTTGCAAAGAAAACAGAATGGACACAAGAGAAGGGAAAGATGAAATAGGTGACAACGCAGCGGTCATGGCTGTTCCGTTAGCGCCTTGCCGATCCCTCTCCCAGTCCTCTTGCTTCGTCCATCCCATCCTCACCTCCCTCGGGGCCTTCTATAGTGGTCCTCCTTCAAAAAGGTCAGTAGGTGGTTAGCTCAGTCGATCCTCTGGTGCGGTCGAGCTACCGTTAGGGTGGCTTGGGTTAAAGGAGACATTTTATAGAAACAAGTGAAGCAAGAGGGTCGAGAGGACAGGACTTATCTTGGTTTTTGTTGTTGGAGAGGTAGGCCAGGAAGCAGGTTGGCGGGCAGGTCATGGCTCGAGAGATGGTGCTTCTGGGTGGATGGCGCAGTGTTGGCCTTCCCCCATGGGGATAGGTCAGAATTCACCTCGATCGGGTCAACCCCTTCTGGGGGGGAGCGCCTGGATGGAGGGGCCAGTCGAGCCACCACTGCCGCTAGTAGCCTTGACCGCCACATCGATGCTCGGTTGGTCGGGCGCCATTGCTGCCTTGGTCGCTTCCTTCGCCGGTGCCCATCTTGCGTCGCTGTCACACCCCAAAATTTCCATTTTGGGTTGTGAATAGAAAACATTAAATAAAATAAAGGTTTTTAGATTTTGGATAAAATTTACCAATAATAGTTTAAATTTTCATATATTTTTATTAAAGAAAATGGTGCTTTTCCAAATATCTCTGAATTAATTTGATGGGCTTTTGTTGATGTGGTGCTTGAGTTTTGTGCTTTTGAGTGTGCCATGTTTTAAAAACACATTTATATATCTTTCAATCCTTTTCGGGAATTTTCTGAACTTTTTTGGAACTTTTTTCTATTTTTCCTAGAGCAAAATCTAATTTTTAGACGCTCTAAAATTCCTTTTCATGGGCTCCAAATATTTTATTTGATTCATAATCTCTCAGTCCATTCCTAGAAGCTTTCCTTTAATTTTTGGAGTTTTATAAATATTTTTCAGTGATTTAAAACTATTTCAGCTTTTTCTAGAATTGTTTTGGAACTGAAAATATATTTTTAGAATTTCTGAAATTATAAAAATACCTCATTTTTTCCCGACTTCTAACCCTAGACCTATATATATGTCGGCGTAGCCCTCGACGCGTTTGTTCCAGATCTAAAACCCCATCTCGAGCCGCCACTCCTATCCACACAGACGTATCGCCGAAGTTTGCACGATGAACTTTTTTGGCGAACCTTCGACGAGGTTTGCCGGCCATCTCCGGCGTCCCCTACGGAAACCGTCACCGCTGCGAGTTTTATCTCTTCATCCTATACACCGGCACGCCCTTCGTTTGGCGAATCCGCCATCGTTTCATCGTTTCCCTAACCCATCTTCCTCTTTTCCGGTGAGGAGCACCATGGCCCGCTATGTTCTTTGTCTTCTCTAGCCACCCCGTCGCCCTGCGCCTCTACTTCGGACATGTCGTGCCTTGGGCCGCACAGCCCTGCGCCTCCCGTGCCGCTGACCATCGCACACGCGTGCGCCTCCTCGCGATCGAGCAGGGCCACCGCCAGCCTTCAGGCCCGTGCAGGAGCGCCCTGCGCCACTGCCTTGGCGTAGCCGAGCGGGCCCAGCCCAGCCCATGTGCGGGCCCACGCTACCGTGGCCTTGCGTTGCCCTGTCGTGCCTCCGGCTGCCCGGTCGGCCAAGCCCCAGGCCGAACCCCTTCTCTACTATTTCATGGCCAGAACCACATTCGTGAAGATAAAGGTGACCCAAGGTTGAAGATGTGGTAATTACAAGATTGCCACTGCTTCTTTTAATCTCTGTTGTTTAATCGTTTTAGCTCTGTTTTAGTTCGCTCAAGTTGCGTTAGTTTCGTAGTGTCGCGCTCTACGCAGTGGTGCTAACATTTACCATGTCACCCAATTCTGAACTTAGTAGTTTAAATGTAATTTGAGTAATATTTATTTAATAGGTTTCTAATTAAAAGCAACCTAGGGTTATAATTCCATTTTGTTGCGTTGCGATCGTGTCGACCAGAGCTATGTGTTAGCAACAACGTTAACATGTTACATGTCTCTGAATTTTATAAGTTGAATATTAATTTGAATAATGCTTACGCAACCGAGTTTTAGGGTTTATTTTTGGTCTTTTATAAATGAAAGCTAACTTGATTAATATCAACATTAATACCTTTCTAAAGAAACTACTTAGTTTAACCTCCAATCATAAATGTTTACGTTTAGTTTTTGTCACATGATTCTAAGTCTTCTAAATTATAAATATTTAAATGACTTAAATACAATAAAATATTTATAAATAAAATATGACTAAGGTTTAACTCTAGCTTTTATAATTCAATATAATTTGGTTAATTAAACTTTAGGATATTTCTCTGAAATGTCCATCACCTTATTTCACTAACTAAAATAGTTAAATCTTTCGATAGTCGCGTCCTTTTTTACGATAGCTTTACTTTAGCCATTTTTGTGCTCTCATGATCATAGCACCAGGCGGTGCCATTTAGTGAGCTCTTTTCAAGTGTCTCTTTTGTTTGATGTATGTTCTTAGTCATGTCTGTTGTGTTTGTTTGTGTTGCTTGGTTGCTATGAGTAGAGGAAGAGCGGTTTGTTAGCGCTAAAGACCAGGAGCTGAGGACTGGCAAGTGCAGTAGAAGCTAAAGACCAGAAGATAGAAGCCGAAGACTTCTGAGCAGCTAAACTTTGGGAAAAAGGCAAGTGCAGGCACCGTTTGATCATATTGCTCCTATTCATTAAATTCATTTTACTTTCATTGCATGTGTCTAATATTGCAAACCCTAAGGACATGACTAGTCTTCTTCTTACCTTTCTTGTATTACCTGGGATTCAATATTTGGGTAGTGTAGTTATGCTTAGCTGCTCCAGGTTAGTGTAGTTATGCTTAGCTGCTCCACCACAACTACTACATGTTAATGAAAGTAATGATGATTAATTACTACCTTAATGATGATTAATGCTTGCTATAATTGTGATTAATGGTGACTATAATGATGGAGAAGTAAGGATGTTGTATAGCATCATGGTTAAGGTGATGAAGGGGGAACAAATACTTGGGCTTGGCCTAGTTTTCTGGGGTTACCCGTGTTTGCCCTCCCTAAGGACCTGTTCATGGAGCGGCCACTTGGGACTTACCGTATAGCTTCAAGCTATATGATTCTAGCTTGACTTAGTATCAGGACCTCTACTAGTAGGGTGTGACTTACTGGGTACATGCTACATGGGGGTTTAGGTTTTGAAGAATGGTAATTCGGGTCTCGTGGCTACAGGGATGGTTGCCATGCACCTAAGCTCTTACTAGCAGGTTGCACTCTATTAGCTAGAACCTATGAAAAGTCTCATAGTGAAACCCTGCCTGCTCACCTTGGTAGTGTTTTGGGGAGTCGTGACCCTGGGCAAATAGGAATCATGACTTGAAGTAAAAGTGTATACCTCTGTAGAGTTAAAACTAATATATCAGTCATACTCACGGACACGAGCGGCCCAGACTCTCACATGATTAGAATATGACTCACTTGGACAATGGAGATGGTTATGCGTTGGAGGTTGGTACCTCGTGCTTTGGCGAGATTGCTATCCCATGCTCTTAATTGGGGTTGCTACACCAAGTTATTACTTGGGATTGCTACCCCGTGGTTAATGTTGAGATGCTACCTCGGTAACATGATGATAATAAATATGTTATACTCACTATATTAATTAATGGTTGGGATGAATCACTCACATTAGTAATAGGTTGCCTTAATAAAATTTTACCAACTAAAAAGCTA
Source organism: Miscanthus floridulus (assembly GCF_019320115.1). Lineage (NCBI taxonomy): Eukaryota > Viridiplantae > Streptophyta > Magnoliopsida > Poales > Poaceae > Miscanthus > Miscanthus floridulus. The sequence goes on along the minus strand of NC_089588.1, from coordinate 66,499,228 downwards.
ATATGTAGTTAAACAGTGTCAGCTTTTCCTTTGATTAAGCCTTGCATGTCAGATACTTTCTGCCTGTACTTGTTGAGTTCGACATGGACTCACCCTTGCTATTTCCCCCACACCCCCAGTGTGTAGTAAGGTGCTGCTCAGAAGAAGGACAAAGATGCAGTAGAGTTTTTCAAAAGTTTGTTAGAAGCGCTTGGCATACGAAGCCCCCAGTCAGTCGTCCCTGAAAAGAATGGAGCCCGAGGAGAAGTTTAGCAACCATTCCATGATACTCTAATAGTTGTAAGTGTTAAATATAAGTATATTTTCTGCTATGTAACATTGTTTCTGATATTTCCTATTCTATTGTTGTATGTGTGGACTTCCTGGGCACACATATGATGAGTGCTTGGTTCTCTTTGGAAAACCGGGTGTGACAGAGTGGTATCAAAGCGGTGTTGACTATAGGACATATGCCTAGTTAGCATTGGACGTTTTCTAAAACCTATTTTACTATAAAATTATTTGCTCATCCCTTGACTCTTTAATTTTAACTATTTCCTCATTCTTGTCCTCTTTGTATCCCCTCCTTGATAGCTTGTTTTGAGCTATTACTACTTACTCCCTTGGTTTTTGTTTTATGTTGTTTTTTCTAAAGATTTCTGATCCTACCTTGTTCAAAAGTTCGATGGCCTTTCAACATCTATAATATGCCCTTAGGATGACCATCCTTGTTGAAGAAGCACGTGTAGTGTCGATGTTGTGTTGTGTGCTTGTATTGCTTGATGTGATGGTTGTGTGTCATCTCTATTCCTGTGTTTGAAGGAGGCCCACAAGGTATCGTCTTGAGGAGTAGCTCAATCTGTGTTAAGTGGGGTAGTGTCCTCCCTTTATTCTACCAATCTATTGATCAATCCGAAATCCTATTTCTTGCCATCTTTTCTCTTACTCCATCCTTGCCTACTCTTGTTTTTTCCTGCCTTCTTCTTTATCCCAACTCAATGGAGGAATCAACACACGAAGGACGCACCAATAGCAGCAAGGACTAGAGAGAGTGTTGCCTTCAATGACATTGCCAAGTGCAACAAGATTCTTGTTAAGTGGGGTAGAGACCTCTACCACTCTTGATAGCTCAAATGAAAGGAAGTTTGAAGTTTGAAGACCACCCTATGTCCATCTTGCTAGCCTCCTCGAATCTCAAGATGAGATACTTGTTAGGGGGAGGGTGTTGTGTGTTATTTAAAGTGTAAATCTCTAAAGGAAGTCCCTTGAAGATAATTCTGACAAGACGATGTTCTCATACATGTTTTTGAAGATGAGCAAAAACTTTGTTAGGTGGGGTATTGTCCGCTACAATCATCATCGATCTCAAGTATCTCGAGTCACAAGACGAGAAGACCTAAAGATTAATCTTTATCTTTCTTGTCTATCCTTCCGATCAACAATCTTTATCTTACTTGTCGATCTATCTTTATCTTTCCAGTCATTGATCTTCATCTTTCATATCACCTTTTGCTGATCTTCGATGGTTGTTCTTACTGCTCATAATTTTCGAAACAATCTTAAAGAGCAATCTTTGATTTCTTTATCAACCTTTGTTAATCCTTAATCTCTTCAACATACCTCTCTGAAAGAGCCGACCTTCATAGCCATGGGCGCGTGTGGGTCAAGTGTGCGGACATGGGGTTCATTGCACATGTAGGCCCTATGGGGTGCATGGCATGGCACATGTGCCAGCACTGGATACACGGTCACATGTGCTAAGAGGGAACGTTCTTGGTCATCATTTGCCCGGCTATGGGTGTGTTGGGCCAACGAGGATGTCGGTTCCTTTGAGTGGGGGTGTATGTGACATCCGATCCAATTTGGAATTTGGCCCATAGTGGCTCATGTGAATGTTAATAAGATATTGTGGAGAATTTAGTCCCACCTTGGTTGTTAAAGGTGGGATAGACCAACATATAAGGCTTCTAGGGTCCATCCCACCATCCCTAGGTTAATCCTTTTATGCGAAGCAAGGATGAAAGCATATGTGGGATGGTGGTAGGTGTGGTTCGCTTATCATGTAGAGTGGATCTAAGACGTTTGGACTCTAGGGTGTTACAGTCGTGGCCAGAGCAGTCGGGAACATAGGGGGCGGGGAGCATGGCCGCTTGGACGATGCAGTGCTGCTCGCAGTAGTAGGCTTGTGTCATGTGGTCGAAACCGTGGCAAGCATGTTGTTCGAGTCAGTGTCAGAGTTCAGGGTCTCCTGTGGCTCGGGTGGACTCAGGAACACAAGAATCATGCAGAGAAGGCGCAACCGTTTATCTTGGTTTAGGCCAATTCGCTCCGTATGTCCAGTAGATGATGATCCTTATACTCAAGAGCACCCAAAATCTTAGGGGTTACAACAGAGTGTAAAGGAAGAAGATTTAGTAGGGGGTTAGCTTGGTGCTATTCCTCAGGTTGCCTCACCGCCAGTGGAGTCTCCCCTCATTAGAGAGGAGGGAGATGACAGGATGTGGTGGGGGAGGAGCTCTCGGTGCCCCTTTCTAGGTTGCCTTGCTCTCGATGCAAAGCAGAGGCAGATGGAATGGAATGGAGTGTCTAGTGATTGAATTGGGATCCTCCCTCCTCCTAGGTCTGACCTTCTCCCTTATATAACGAAATAAGTTGGGTACATGGCAGTTTGGGGGTTCTAGTCTATGGTCTACGTGCGTTGGAGTGAAGGAGGGCATTGCAGCGGTGCGCCTTGGACCGTTGAGATGTCTTGGAGCCAAAGAAGCCTGGGCATCATCTAGTTGCTCTATTCTGACACTCTACATGTCAGACAGTGTTGGCTTGGACCAGCCTCCCCTGGGTGAGACCTTCTAGAGTCTTCTTGGTGGCGAAGGAGGTCGGCTCTAGGGCTAACGCATGGGCCTAGAAGCCCTCAAGCCCCCGAAGGCCATGGGAAGCTTTGTCTTCTTATATCATGTCGTAGACATGACCCTATCGGAGGAGCAGCTGGCAGGTGCATGCCTATAGAGCGACATCGGGGAGCCCCCTAGCATCGGTAGCTCGAGGCTCGTCTTCTTGTGCTCGGGCCTTGGCTGGCATCGTTAGAGAGGTAGGAGTCAAGGACTAGGCCTGGAGGTGTTGTAGACTAGGAGCCCAAGGTTTAGGGTAGCCCCAAAGCCCTAGGCAGAAGCTGTGGTTGAGTATGGCTTAGCTGGATCTCTTTGCTAGAGGGTGCGCACGAGCATGCCTGATGGGCATATCCCTCGAGCCCCTAGGCGATCCTAAAGGGGTCAGTCAGGGGGTCTTCTTCATTCAGGAACCGTTGGACCCAAGGCTTAGCATACCTGTATGTTAGGATCTCATTAGCTTGCTCAAAATTTCTCTCGACGGTGATGACCCCCTTCAGGCTAGGCATCTTGAACTTTATGTAGGTTTAGTTAGGGATGGCCATGAACTTGGCGAAGCATGGTCAACCGAGGAGGGCACGGTAGACGCCGAGGAAGTCAACCACCTCGAAGGTGAGTGGCTCCTTATGGGAGTTGTCTGGCTGGCCGAAGGTGACGTTGTGCTAGATAGCCCTAAGGGGAATGACTTCCTTCCCTGGCATGATCCCATAGAACGGTGCCTTGTTGGTGCGTAGGTTGCTTCAGGGATTGCCTATCTTGTTGAGGGTGCTGGCGTAGAGTTTGAGGCCACTGCCCACGTCCATCAGCACCTTGGTGAGGCGCGTGGTGCCCATAATCGGGCTGACCATGAGAGGGTAGCACCCCAGATGAGGGACACGGTTGGGGTGGTCTTCCTGGTCGAAGGTGATGGCAGTCTAGGACCATCAGAGTTGCGTTGGAGTGGCAAGGGTGTGAACGGTGTTCACCTCCTGTTCGGTGATGCAGTGCTACCAGCGGGATTCATAGGTGTGGGAGCCCCTAAGGATCATGAGGCAGTGCTTGGCCTCAGGGAACTCGGTGTCTTCCCCCTGGGCGCCTCCTTCTAGGTCACCGGCCTTTAGGGTAGGCTTCTGGGCCTTACCCTTTTGGCCGAGGGTGCCACGAATGTAGCCCTTCAAGGTAGCTCAGTCCTTGAGAAGGTGCTTTGCTTGCCCCCCATGGAACGGGCAGGGGGCCTCGAGCGCCTTCTTAAAGTGTTCCGAGCATGCGCCTCGCCCGCGAGGTTGAGGTCTAGCGGTGTGGTCAGCCACGGCCATCACCGTGTCCTCCCTGTGGCACTTCCAATCCTTGTTCCTCCTATCGTGACATCGCTGGGACAAGGCGAGGTCATTGCCACCATCACCTTTACAGACATGACCAACGCCCTTGGCTTTGCCGCTAAAGTTGGCCTAGACCGCCTCCTCACCGGTGGCATACTAGGTGGCGACGTCTAGGAGCTCCCACGTCGTGCGCGGGGTCTCATGGCTGATCACGTGGACGAGCACCTCGCAAGTCATGCCATAGATGAAGGCATTGATGATGTTGGTGTTGGTGATGTTGGTGAGCTAATCCTAAGTTTGCCTCGCCACCGGTGGAGCCATCCCCTCGTCGGAGAGAAGGAATGGAATGGAATGATCTGTCTTCTGGTGATCACCCCCCTAGGTCCGACCTTTTCCCTTATATAACGATATAGGTCAGGTACATGGTGGTTTGGGGGAATGAGCCTATAGTCTACATGCGCCAAAGTCTAGGAGGGCCTTGCAGTGACGCGCTGTGGACTGTGGCGGTGTCGTGGAGCCGAAGAAGCCTTAGGTGTCGTCCAGCTACTCTATTCTAACACTTTGCATGTCAGGCTTTGTCGGCATGGGCCGGCCTCCCCTAGGTGGACATTCTAGAGTATTCTTGGTGGTGAAGGAGGTCAGCTCGAGGGGCGAATGCATAGGCCCTGGAGCCTCCAAGCCCCTAGAGGTCGCGGGGAAGCTTTGTCTTCTTATGTCAAGCCCCGTACGTGACCTTGTTAGGAAAGTGCCCAGCAATGCCGTGCCCAAGGGGCAGTGCTGGGGATCCCCCGAGCCTCGATAGCTCAGGGCATGTCTTCTTGAGCCTGGGCCTTGGCTGGCATCGTTGGCCAGTCAGGAGCCAAGTGCAACAAGATTCTTGTTAAGTGGGGTAGAGACCTCTACCACTCTTGACAGCTCGAATGAAAGGAAGTTTGAAGTTTGAAGACCACCCTATGTCCATCTTGCTAGCCTCCTCGAATCTCAGGATGAGATACTTGTTAGGGGGAGGGTGTTGTGTGTTATTTAAAGTGTAAATCTCTAAAGGAAGTCCCTTGAAGATAATTCTGACAAGACGATGTTCTCATACATGTTTTTGAAGATGAGCAAAAACTTTGATAGGTGGGGTATTGTTCGCTACAATCATCATCGATCTCAAGTATCTCGAGTCACAAGACGAGAAGACCTAAAGATTAATCTTTATCTTTCTTGTCTATCCTTCTGGTCAACAATCTTTATCTTACTTGTTGATCTATCTTTATCTTTCCAGTCATTGATCTTCATCTTTCATATCACCTTTTGCCGATCTTCGATGGTTATTCTTACTTCTCATAATTTTCGAAACAATCTTAAAGAGCAATCTTTGATTTCTTTATCAACCTTTGTTAATCCTTAATCTCTTCAACATACCTCTCTAAAAGAGCCGACCTTCATAGCCATGGGCGCGTGCGGTTCAAGTGTGCGGACATGGGGTTTGTTGAACATGTAGGCCCTATGGGGTGCATGGCATGGCACATGTGCCAGCACTAGATACACGGTCACATGTGCTAAGAGGGAACGTCCTTGGTCATCATTTGCCCAGCTATGGGTGTGTTGGGCCAACGAGGATGTCAGTTCCTTTGAGTGGGGGTGTATGTGACATCCGATCCAGTTTGGAATTTGGCCCATAGTGGCTCATGTGAATGTTAATAAGATATTGTGGAGAATTTAGTCCCACCTTGGTTGTTAAAGGTGGGATAGACCAACATATAAGGCTTCTAGGGTCCATCCCACCATCCCTAGGTTAATCCTTTTACGCGAAGCAAGGATGAAAGCGTATGTGGGATGGTGGTAGGTGTGGTTCGCTTAGCATGTAGAGTGGATCTAAGACGTTTGGACTCTAGGGTGTTATAGTCGTGGCCAGAGCAGTCAGGAACATAGGGGGCGATGAGCATGGCCACTTGGACGATGCAGTGCTGCTCGTAGTAGTAGGCTTGTGTCACGTGGTCGAAACCGTGGCAAGCATGTTGTTCGAGTCAGTGTCAGAGTTTAGGGTCTCCTGTGGCTCAGGTGGACTCAGGAACACAAGAATCATGCAGAGATGGTGCAACCGTTTATCTTGGTTCAGGCCAATTCGCTCCCTATGTCCAGTAGATGATGATCCTTATACTCAAGAGCACCCAAAATCTCAGCGGTTACAACAGAGTGTAAAGGAAGAAGATTTAGTAGGGGGTTAGCTTGGTGCTAATCCTTAGGTTGCCTCACCGCTAGTGGAGTCTCCCCTCATTAGAGAGGAGGGAGATGATAGGATGTGGTGGGGGAGGAGCTCTCGGTGCCCCTTTCTAGGTTGCCTTGCTCTCGGTGCAAAGCAGATGCAGATGGAATGGAATGGAGTGTCTGGTGATTGAATTGGGATCCTCCCTCCTCCTAGGTCTAACCTTCTCCCTTATATAACGAAATAAGTTGGGTACATGGCAGTTTGGGGGTTCTAGTCTATGGTCTACGTGCGTTGGAGTGAAGGAGGGCATTGCAGCGGTGCGCCTTGGACCGTTGAGATGTCTTGGAGCCAAAGAAGCCTGGGCATCATCTAGTTGCTCTATTCTAACACTCTGCATGTCAGACGGTGTTGGCTTGGACCAGCCTCCCCCGGGTGAGACCTTCTAGAGTCTTCTTGGTGGTGAAGGAGGTCGGCTCTAGGGTTGACGCATGGGCCTAGAAGCCCTCAAGCCCCCGAAGGCCATGGGAAGCTTTGTCTTCTTATATCATGCCGTAGACATGACCCTATCGGAGGAGCAGCTGGCAGGTGCATGCCTATAGAGCGACATCGGGGAGCCCCCTAGCATCGGTAGCTCGAGGCTCGTCTTCTTATGCTCGGGCCTTGGCTGGCATCGTTAGAGAGGTAGGAGTCAAGGACTGGGCCTAGAGGTGTCGTAGACCAGGAGCCCAAGGCTCGGGGAAGCCCCAAAGCCCTAGGCAGAAGCTATGGTTGAGTATGGTTTAGCCGGATCTCTTTGCCAGAGGGTGCGCACGAGCATGCCTGATGGGCATATCCCTCGAGCCCCTAGGCGATCCTGAAGGGGTCAGTCAGGGGGTCTTCTTCATTCAGGAACCGTTGGACCCAAGGCTTAGCATACCTATATGTTAGGATCTCATTAGCTTGCTCAAAGTTTCTCTCGATGGTGATGACCCCCTTCAGGCTAGGCATCTTGAACTTTAGGTAGGTTTAGTTGGGGATGGCCATGAACTTGGCGAAGCATGGTCAACCGAGGAGGGCATGGTAGACGTCGAGGAAGTCAACCACCTCGAAGGTGAGTGGCTCCTTATGGGAGTTGTCTGGCTAGCCGAAGGTGACGTTGTGCTAGATAGCCCTAAGGGGAATGACTTCCTTCCCTGGCATGATCCCATAGAATGGTGCCTTGTTGGTGCGTAGGTTGCTTCAGGGATTGCCTATCTTGTTGAGGGTGCTGGCGTAGAGTTTGAGGCCACTGCCCACATCCATCAGCACCTTGGTGAGGCGCGTGGTGCCCATAATCGGGCTAACCATGAGAGGGTAGCACCCCAGATGAGGGACACGGTTGGGGTGGTCTTCCTGGTCGAAGGTGATGGCAGTCTAGGACCATCAGAGTTGCGTTGGAGTGGCAAGGGTGTGAACGGTGTTCACCTCCTATTCCGTGATGTGGTGCTACTAGCGGGATTCATAGGTGTGGGAGCCCCTAAGGATCATGAGGCAGCACTTGGCCTCAGGGAACTCGGTGTCTTCCCCCTGGGCGCCTCCTGCTAGGTCACCGGCCTTTAGGGTAGGCTTCTGGGCCTTACCCTTTTGGCCGAGGGTGCCACGAATGTAGCCCTTCAAGGTAGCTTAGTCCTTGAGAAGGTGCTTTGCTTGCCCCCCATGGAACGGGCAGGGGGCCTCGAGCACCTTCTTAAAGTGTTCCGAGCATGCGCCTCGCCCGCGAGGTTGAGGTCTAGCGGTGTGGTCAGCCACGGCCATCACCGTGTCCTCCCTGTGGCACTTCCAATCCTTGTTCCTCCTATCGTGACATCACTGGGACAAGACGAGGTCGTCGCCACCATCACCTTTACAGACATGACCAATGCCCTTGGCTTTGCCGCTGAAGTTGGCCTAGACCGCCTCCTCACTAGTGGCATACTAGGTGGCGACGTCTAGGAGCTCCCACGTCGTGCGCGGGGTCTCATGGCCGATCACGTGGACGAGCACCTCGCAAGTCATGCCATAGATGAAGGCATTGATGATGTTGGTGTTGGTGATGTTGGTGAGCTAATCCTAAGTTTGCCTCGCCACCGATGGAGCCATCCCCTCGTCGGAGAGAAGGAATGGAATGGAATGATCTGTCTTCTAGTGATCACCCCCTAGGTCCAACCTTATCCCTTATATAACGATATAGGTCGGGTACATGGTGGTTTGGGGGAATGAGCCTATGGTCTACATGCGCCAAAGTCCAGGAGGGCCTTGCAGTGACGCGCTGTGGACTGTGGCGGTGTCGTGGAGCCGAAGAAGCCTTAGGTGTCGTCTAGCTACTCTTTTCTAACACTTTGCATGTCAGGCTATGTCGGCATGGGCCGGCCTCCCCTAGGTGGACATTCTAGAGTATTCTTGGTGGTGAAGGAGGTCAGCTCGAGGGGCGAATGCATAGGCCCTGGAGCCTCCAAGCCCCTAGAGGCCGCGGGGAAGCTTTGTCTTCTTATGTCAAGCCCCGTGCGTGACCTTGTTAGGAAAGTGTCCTGCAATGCCATGCCCAAGGGGCAGTGCTGGGGATCCCCCGAGCCTTGATAGCTCGGGGCATGTCTTCTTGAGCCTGGGCCTTGGCTGGCATCGTTGGCCAGTCAGGAGCCAAGGCTAGGATGGAGTGTTGGTGTAGATCCAGAGCCTCATGGCTTGGTCGAGCCCCCAAACCCGAAGCGGAGGTCACGGCGTAACCAAGCTCGATAGGGTTTCTTCTCTAGTGAGTGCGCACGAGCGTACCCAACGGTATAGCCCCAGAGCCCCTAGGTGATCCTGGAGGGGTCGGTCAGGGGGTCTTCTTTATTTGAGAACCGTTGGACCCGAGGCTTAACATACCCATATGTTAGGATCTCGTCACCGACCCAAGTTAGTCAATTGACCCTTTTGACCGATCAAATGAGGTCAATCTCTCAGAGGCAAGTAAAAACACAAAGTCAGAGTGAATAGATTTTCAAGTCCACAATCCTTCAACTGCCGCACCCCATTTTGCCACACGTGGCCTCCTCGATCTCTAGAGCAGCATTCCAACTCCTAATAAGCCCATTTTTACTTGGCCTAAGGAATTCTACCAGTGCTTCTTGCTATGGTTATAAATGTAGCTTCAAGGCCTGGCCAAGATCACATCCATTCCTGCCTTCACATCTATCACTGCACAATTCCTTCCTCTCTAGAACTAAAACTATTCTTCCTCCTCAAGACTATGGCCGACGGCAAGCGTCCTGCTGGTGATGTTCCGGAGGAGGATCTCCCCATGTGCCAATGCCCCTACCATCAAGGGTAAGGTAGATCATCTCTGCCTCTTTTGTTCTTCTCAATGATCGCCCTAACTGACTTCTCTCAGTCTATAGAGCCATATTCCATGCTGGCGCCCATCGTCATGTGGCGGGGCCTTCTATTGCCCGCCCAAGATGCTGAGTTGGTGACACTAGCAGGATCTTCTGATTATTCCTCTGACTCCTACAATAGAGATGACGCCAGCTATTATCTTTGCGAACAGAATGCGGCGATGGATTGCTATTCTGAGGCAACCCATGAAAGTGGTCATCTAGAGATTGCCCTGAGTGCCTCCCAAGCTGCCCTTGCTGCCACAGAGGGGGAGACCAATATTGTTTGGGAGCAATTGGTGGCGTCTAATGCCAGGGTTGTAGGTAAGTTCTTTGAGACAACTTTGCACTTTAACTACTCTGATTTGCTGATCTTTTCCTAGTGACATCTTTCTTCTTGTTGTAGCTCTGATGGAGCAACTAGAGGCCCTCTAGTTGGCGGCCAATGATGCAGTTGATGCACTGAATGCCTGGGGTGACGTGTTGGTGGCCCATTTTCGGGACATCCCCGTGCGTGCTAGGGAGGTGGCTCTCCACGGTGTCTGTCATGGAGCCACCGTAGGCACTCTAGGCATGATCTCTGCCCACTGTAGCCTGACTTCCCAGATGGCGAAGACCCCGACGACTATCAAGAGTTGGTGGATGACTTTGATGGAGCTGCTAGGGCTGTGGTGCACATAACCCCGGCCGAAGGAATCATCAACCGTGTTTTCTTCGGCCCTTAGATTGTAATAGGGTTATGTTTAATAAATTTTTTTTTCATACCCATATTTGTGTCTTGGATTTGTGAACGCCAATCTCATTGTTGTTAATCTCTTCATTAGCAATCAACCCTTTAATCGATGATCTTGGGGAATTCATTGAAAACTCAAACCAGGTCCTTTAGTCGATCCAAACCAGCCGATCGGGTCAAATTGACTGAGTTTTAGGGCCAATTTGCCCGTGACTAAGTGAAAATGCAAAATCACAGTGGGCAAACTCCTCCAAATCCATGGCCTGGAACTGAGTGGCAATATAGTTGTAGAAACCGACGCCATTCATCTAGATGCCCTAAATGTAGTTCAAGTGGCCCTGAACTTGCAACTTTAATTCTCACGCAATCTTGACCTATGATACTTGGTGCAAACACTTGGAGGTGGTTCACAAAACTGGTCATCGGGAACTTGCCTTGAACACCTCCCAAGCCACCCTCGCTGTCGTGGAAAGGGAGGGCAGTGCCACCCGAGCGCAATTGGTAGAGTTTGATGCCAGGGTTGCTGGTAAGATTTCTAGAAGAACTCCATTACCCTCTATTGTCCTTGCTTTTCTGCTGTCTTTCTGACAAATCCCCTATTCTTTGTTGTAGCCTTGATAGAGCAGTTGGAGGCCCTCCAACTGGTGACGAATAATGCTACCGGGGCTCTGAATGCCTGAGGCGACCTACTAGCAAACTGCCTCCAAAACATTCATGTGCGCGCTAAGGAGGTTGCCCTCCATGGTGTCCGCCATGGGGTCGCCATCGCCCTGATGATGGCCTAGGTGAACTCTGGGCACAAGCTCTGGTGGTTTTAGCCTAGCTTCATGAGTGGCGATGATCATCATGAATTGGTGTGAGACTTCATCCGGCATGCTGACGCCATGGCAAATACCTTCTCGGCCAAAGAAATTGTGAACAACGTTTTCTATGTCCCTTAGTTTGTATTTAGGGTCGTGATTATGAATAAAATATTTGTTCGATCTGCCTTGCATTTATCTCTTGTTTGAATCTATGTGAATGCCTCTAGAGATGATCTCGCAATGCTATTGATGCTCCTCTGAATCAATCTTGTGCAATTTATCTTCTTTTATTTTTGCACTATAGGCGATGCATGCCGCACCGGCTTTTGCCCTCCTAGGCCAAATTGGAATTGTTATTTTTTGTTCTAAAGGTGATACTCTACTAGTGCCGACTGTCCATTCTTGCTACAACCCAAACTGATTATTCTTTATAAGAAATGTTCTTCAAAATAGCCGATGATAACCTTGATGATCAAATTATTCATCATGAAATATATAAAATCACCGGCTGTTAAATCCTTATAATATGTCTGGGCCCAATCTTGATTCCTCGAGATAGAACAACTATTTTCCATAAACTAACTTGTGAAGAAAATGCTTAGCCATTCCACGAAGATTAACTGAGAAATTTATTAAAACAAACTCTCATAGCTAATTGCTTGGATCGGCTGTTGACGTTCATCGTTGATCTTGATAACGCCTCCTTCCTAGATTCTTCTAGAAAAGCACTCGTAATCCTCAAATTTCTAGTATGCTAGATCAGCAGCTGCCATGCTTACGGATGTGTCAGCTTGAACGACTTTAATATTGTCTCCTTGTCATTGGATAAGGCATTGGTGCATCGTTGAAGGAATGCAATAGTTAGCATGGATCCTGTCATGACCTAGAAGCAGACTATACGTTCCTTTGTCGTCAATGACGAAGAAAGTAGTAGGCAAGGTTTTACTCCCAATTGTCAATTCAATATTAACTGCCCCCTAGGTCTTAGATGCATTACCACCGAAGTCCTTTAACATCATGTTAGTTTCAAACAAATCTCTTAGACTTTTCCCAAGCTTGCGGAACATCATATAAGGCATCAAATTGACCACAACACCTCCATCGTCTTGGTCATCGGCTTCCCATTGATAAAGCCTTCAAATGCCAATGCTGAGATGGCTTGTCAAATATAGCTTGTTGGGACTAGAGGGTTAGCTGAGTCATTGCTTCTCCCAATTCTTCTTCATCATATTCTTCTCCATCGGACTCTTGTTGCTCATATTTGGAAGGAGCTATGAACTCTACGGGTAGGATAAAACCATATCAGTATTAGCTGATGGCTTACCCTTGTTGGCTGTTTGCTTAACGCGCCATGCCCAAGGTATGCTATATTTCTGAGCTTCTAATTCTCTATTCCTTAGACATTGCACCCTTATTTTCTGACTCCTAGTCAGACCTCCTAGGCACTATTGGCCCTCTTGCCAAACATACTCCTTTTCTCTTTCATCACTATCGGCCTAGTTTTGATCATGCTCATGCTTACCTAGCCGATTGTGAACTTGTTTACACCAAAATTTGGGAGAAAGAATGTGGGAACTCGCAGGCTTCCAAGATTATGCCAATCAAGGAGGATCAATGTCAGCCGATTCAGATACGACTCTAGAATCAGATCTCTTGGGATGACGTCAGTGGATAGCGATGATGAACTACGGTTGGCGCCAGGAAACTACATATCGGACTCTGCAAAAAGGGAAAAATTAGAGTCCAAGTTATCTTAAATTAGGAATGTTTTCATTTATGCCAAGGATTGTAACGAATCATGCTCGAGTAGGATTCATGTTTAGACTCTGGGTATAAATATCAGACCCCGGCTATTGTAAAAGAACAACAATCAATCCAATATACAAGTCATTTACTTTTTCAGCTCCGGCCACCCTTAGGAGTAGGAGTAGAGTAGATCTCGGCGAGTTCTTTAGCAAGTATGGCTGCATCGATCCGGTCGACCTCCACTGCTTGTTGTAAGTACCGTCATGGCTTATACCTCTGTTCGTACGGCTACATCGATCCGGTCGACCTCCACTGTGACTCTGGTATAAGTTAGTTATCGACTCTTACCTAGTTCAAGTATGGCTGCATCAATTTGGTTGACCCCCACTGCATGAACTAGATCAAGGTCAAGTTATCGCCTCTACCTAAGGATGGCAGTCTTTGGTAGATTCATTAAGTTACCGATATTGCTTATTGCTTTCATTATTCATCTAAATTATAGCAATATCACTCTGCCCAATTGAGATTGATCTAGATCGGCCTTATATCTTGTTTATCCCATTGTTTGTTAATATGAAACTGATCTAATCTAAACATTAAATGATGAGTTACGTTTTATCGGCTGTTTTACATCAATCTTGATCGTGCATATCGTACGGTTAAAGCATGTTGCGTCTTGAGTAGATTTAATGGCTAGCGAGAACTGTTCCATGGCCCATTATCATGGCCTGTGTGATTCTGCCTCACGCCCCACTGTTAGCACCGTGGAGTGGGGATCGTTATTTGATAGATCTTTTCCTGATAAGGCATGACTTTAACTATGCGTTATGACTGAATCGGCTGTTTTAGCCGGTATCGAGTGCTTTCACGAATAGTTCACATCACGAGACCATTGAAGTAAAGATAGGTTGAAAGATGTGTTAGCCCCATGATCTTATTATTGCATTACGGCCTGCGTGATTCTGCCTCATGCCCCACTGATATTAGTAATAAGTTAGGGTCGTTGAGTCTATTGTTATTTCTATGGCCTGCATGATTCTGCCTCATGCCCCACTGGTCATAGCGATAGATGAGATCTAACATGTTCATTAGATTTATCTTAATTAAACGGTTAAATGATGTTGAATTGTTTCTTTATATAAAAAGGGGTTCGGTTACTTATAATCATTGGCTCAGCATAAACCAATCATTATTGACATCTTATTGCCATTGATTAATATTTGTTCAAATAACGACATTTACCCTAAATGATAACCGATTCTTCTTATACAACCCAATGAGCTTTAACCTATTTATTCTCATGAATATGCTGGAATCGACTGTTTAGTCGATCTCCATTCATATCGGCTCTCATAGCCGCACATTCGGGACTGTCTGGTAACAGTGGCAAGTTCTGCCCTTAATTACTGATGAACTTTCTCTCCTTGTCAATTACAAGGTCAAATTGACTAGCACGTCTCAGAAGGAGTGTGTAGGATTGACCACCCCTGTGCTAAAGCTAAGCGGATCTACAGCTCCATCGAGCAGACCCTTCTGGCTTGCTGCGTGTGTCCTCAGCACGGGACGAAAATTCTGTGTCGACACACGTTTGTAGCACGCTCGGTGGGACCCCACAATCGTCATGGCAGTTCACAAAAATAACGACATCCTTATGCTACATTATGAAGATCTACCTGATGGGGATAAGGGTATCATCAGCAAAGCTATAGAAGAGTTTCAGAACAAATGTTTGTTGTCCTACTCCAAAACACATGACAACACAATTGTTCAAAAATTGCCACTACCAAGAGTTTTGTTACATGGGCGACAGACACAACTAAAGCTGAAGACAGGCGTTTCTTTAAGGAGGTTGTAGACAAATCTATTCATGATGCCATATCAGGCCATAATGAAGTTTTCATGGACATATTCCACAATGAATGCCATGAGAGAGGCGATTCATGGGTTTCCAATTGGTCAAGGTGGGCTGGCTTATTACAATATTCTAGATCCATCGACCCAAGGGACCAATCAAGTCGGTACCAGCCATCAAGAAGTAGCACCAGCTGGTAGTGGTGATGTCTAGATAGTTCAGGGTTCATCTGAACAAACTCAAGGAACTACTACAAATCAGACACAGTACAATCTTGGACCATTAGTACAGCATGTGCAACAGCCGACGGGGCAAAGTCAGAACTAGGTGATCAATTTTGGCACATCAAACCACACACCATCATCGGCTCAAAAAATAGAACCATCAATTCAAAGGATCTATAGAGATATAGATCCTTATGTCTATAATCAGAGACTTCAAGCAGCAAGCCAGCAAAGGACCAAGTAGATTGAGATTCCACAAGGGTATCACTATGGCATGGATTATAACACCCTTCACATGATGCCAAATCTAGGATATCAAAGCACATGAGATTTCAATCCACAGATGGGTCAGCAGGTATAGAGAAATCCAAATCCGCAAGCGGATGAATTATTGCTAAGGGTGACTGAGATGATGAAAAATTAGTTCGGTCTAAAGCCAAAAGGATTGACCTTTTCATACAAACGCCCATATCTAGAATGGTATGATTTGGTCGCTCTTCCCACAAATTATAGGCTCGCAGAATTCGCTAAGTTCACTGGCCAAGACAGTACAAGCACGATAGAACATATCAGTCAGTATCTTACATAATTGGGCGAAGCGTTAGTTGAGGATGCCCATCGAGTTCGTTTCTTCTCTCTGTCATTATTAGGGCTAGCCTTCACTTGGTTTTCATCATTGCCAGTCAATTTAATTGCTAATTGGGCTGACCTAGAAAAGAAGTTTCATACATATTTTTACACTAGGACGTGCCAGCCGATTTAGGCATAGCGCATAGTGAAAGTCATGCCTTATTAGGAATGGATCTATCAAATAACGATCCCCACTCCACGGTGCTAATAGTGGGGTGTGAGGTAGAATCACACAGGCCATGATAATGGGCCATGGAACGGTTCTCCCTAGCCAATAAATCTACTCCAGATGCAACACGCCTTAACCGCACGCTATGCACGATTAGGATTGACATAAAATAGCCGATAAAACATAACTCATCATTTAAGGTGTAGATTAGATCAATTTAGATTAGCAAATGATGGGCTAAACAAGATATAAGGCCGATCTAGATCAATCCCAATCGGGCAGAGTGATATTGCTGTAATAAAATAAATAATGAAAGCAATAAGCAATATCGGTAACTTAATGAATCTACCAAAGGCTGCCATCCTATGGTAGAGCCGATAACTTGACCTTGATCTAGTTCATGCAGTGGGGGTCGACCAGATCGATGCAGCCATACTTGAACTAGGCAAGAGTTGACAACTAACTTATACCAGAGTCACAGTGGAGGTCGACCGGATCGATGCAGCCATACGAACAGAGGTATAAGCCATGACGGTACTTACAACAAGCAGTGGAGGTCAACCGGATCGATGGAGACGTACTTGCTGAAGAACTCGCCGAGATCTACTCTACTCCTACTCCTAAGGGCTGGCTGGAGCCAAAAAAGGAAATAACTGGTATGTTGGATTGATTGTTGTTTTTTTACAATAGTCGGGGTTTGATATTTATACCCAGGACTTGCGCATGACTCCTGTCTAAGCACGACTCATCACAATTTTTGACCCTAAAGAAAACATTCCTAATTTAAGATAACTTGGACTCTAATCTTTCCCTTTTTGTAGAGTCCAACATGTTTCGTCCTGGCGCCGAACGTAGCCTTTGTCGTTATCCGCTAGCGCTATCTAAAGAAAGCCGATTCTAGTCTTTACATCCGAATCAGCTGGTTCCGATCTGCACGCAATTGATTCCTTGTTGACATGATCTTGTGAGCTTTTGAGTCCCTGCGACTCTTCTTCCAAATTCTAGTGTAAACACATGCCCCCCAATTTTGGGATAAAAGTAATTTTGTTCCAAAATTATCATGTTTGTATCCTTGATTGATCCACAGTCACGGGTAGAGAACCTTGAGCTAGGGCCCACTATTTATCGCCGCTTGTGTCCACTCATGAGCCCATGCCTCAAAACCTTTTAACAAGAATGTCACTGGTTCACGGGCACTTGGAGTCATCTTCTTGGGCCAGCTATAAAATGCCTATCCGACCCTGGCGAGAGCGACTCAATCAATTTAGCCATGTTTTTCTTCCATCTGCTCCCTCAAGCACTCTCGACTCCGCTGGACCCTCCATGGTCTATCCTTTTGCTATGAAGATCTTGAGCGGCTAGAAGAATTCTTATGCATAGGGTGATTGTGTCACTTATTGTAGCGCCTCGTTGAGCAAGAAGACCAGCCATTATGGTTAGAAGAATTCTTGTGATATCACCTGAGTCTTCTCTCCATGCTCACAAAGTTGTTTAGTGTTTACGAGGGCTAGAATGTGTGGACACCTTCCCCTCGTTGCTCCTTCAAACGCCCACCGAGAAAACCTCAAGCTTCTTTCCAATAGTTCCTCATTTTATCGAGAAATTTGTTGAGCATATGTTAGGCGGGTGACCTTTCTTCTTTTCTGGTGCAATTTCATTGATGGGCCGATGTGACTTGGTTTACAATGAGTTTCGGCCTTGTGGAGATCCGAACTCCCTTCAATCCAAAGAAGTTTTGGTGGGTTAATTTCTGGTCAATGTATCCATCCCATGATATTTTGTAATCTAGGCAAGCAATAAATTCGAGTCTGTTATCTCTTCGTTATCCGTCCCCTAAATTTCCAAAGTGTTGATCCATTTCCGCTTTTGATTTCAATTTCACACCCCCTATCTCCTCGCTTTCCCGAGCTATATATATGGGCTACGACTGTAGATCAAAAACAACCCTCTTTGTCTCAATCCTTCTTCGTCTTCAGTATATTTCCTACCTTTCCATAGGTTCAAGTTTATGGAGAACAACAAGATGTCTGCTGAAGAAGCCCTCAACGGATCTATCTCATCACGCCAACGCCTTTATCGTCAAGAGGACGCATCTTGGGGTGCTCCCATCGCTTCGAATCAAAGGGCTGACTCTGCCCAGCCCTCAGGGTCATCTTTGGCACCAATTCGCCGCCAGCTTCCTCATCACTTGAGGCAATAGATTAGTAATGATGATCTGCTAGCCTCCATCGATCGGATTGACCAGCATCTAGCCAACTGCCTCTCCCTAGCGGAATCAACTTTGGCCATGATTGAAGACCGATCACCCCCTGAGGTTGGCCTGGTGAGGGAAAGGTTGGCCAGGGCTGAAGCTAGAATCATGGGTGAGATGTCTGCCCTTGTTTCTCTGTTTTTCCTTATTTTTACCCTCAAGTTTTTTTATCACTCTTTCCTTGGATATTTTAGATCTAACTACTCAGTTGGAGAGTCTTCGATCAGCTGCGGATCATGTGGCGGGATTTGTCAATGCTAGGGGTGCCGTTCTAGTGGTACGCTTGCATGACGTCCCGTATCGTGTTAGGGAGGTCACCCTTCATGGTGTTCGTCACGGCGCTGCCATGGCGTTGGCTGCTGCACAAGCCCATTCGGGCCATAATCTTCGGCTTCTTCCCCATAGTTTTTTGGACGCAACGTATCCTAGGGAACATGAGTGCTTGGTTGAGGATTTCATGAGCGCTGCCAACTCTGTAGCTTTCAATACCCTGGCCGATGATATAGTAGGAAAAGTGTTTTTCGGCCCGTAGCTTGTAATAGGTTATGTTTAGCAAACAACTTCCTTGCCTTGAGTGATTTCCCTTTGTTTGTGCTTCATACCCATCACTTCGTTTGTGTGTGCTTTGCTTCTATAGGCGATGCACATCGTATCGGCTTTTACTCCTTTGGGTTCATTTTTTGCACTGGAGACGATATCTTTCCAATAACGGCTATTAAAGCTATCAACCGAATAGATCGTTTATTAAGCATTGATCCAAACACTAGGATAATATTTCTTTAAATACTTCCCATTGATTGCTTGGCCAAATTCTTCTTCTCCTTTTAGTGTTTCCAAGATATAAGCATTACCAAGTGCACAATGTTTGATCCGATAAGGTCCTTCCTAGTTAGGTGACCATTTACCAAATTCACTGTCCTTTGACCTAATTGGCAATTTTACTTTCCAAACCAAGTCTCCTTCAAAGAATTGTTTGAACTTGACCTTTTAATTATAATATTTTGCAACCCTCAGTTTATTGGCTTTGATACTTTCAAGAGTGCGCAGCCAAAGGCAACTCAAGTCCTCCAAATTGTCTATCATAAGATTCTTGTAGACTTTGGATGACAAATCATTCTACAGTGTGACACACCTTGATCCAGTCCGAACTTCCCAAGGAAGAACTGCATTATGGCCATACACAAGTTCGTAGGGCGACGTTTTAATTTATCCATGACAGGCCATCCTATATGCCCATAGTGCCTCATTTAGCGTCGAATGCCACTTCCTTGGCTGTTCCTCAATCTTTTTCTTGATCAGCTTAATCATAATCTGATTGGAAGCCTCTGCCTGGTCGTTAGCCTGAGGATAGTAAGGAGAGGAATTTAGTAGCTTGATTCCCATACTAGCAGCAAAATCCCCAAACTCTTCTGAGGTGAACATTATTCCCTAATCTGTAGTTATGGTTTGAGGAATCCCAAAACGATAGACAATGTGTTCCCTAACAAAATCAATCATGTTCTTTGAGGTTACCGTCTTTAAAGGAATCGCCTCAACCCATTTAGTGAAGTAATCTATTGCCACCAATATGAATTTATGTCCTTTGCTTGAAGGCGGGAAAATCTGGCCAATTAAATCAATTCCCCAACCCCGAAACGGCCATGGTTTGATTATTGGATTCATGGCCGATGCAGGCGATCTCTAGACATTACCAAAACATTGACAGTCCTAGCACCCCTTATAATATTCAAAACAGTCCTCCAATATCTGTGGGGGTATTAACCCCTATACTCTTGCGGCTAAGCTTGGGCTGGCCCGGATCGACGGGTCCAGTCCACCCGAAAGACGACGTGCGGCCCAGCTAACCTGATCGGAGTCCCGCACAAGGAATCAAGACGGATTTGGCGATCAAGCAGGATCCTGGTCGGTTAGAATAGGAATCCTTATCCGGCCACATATGGCAATTGTAACTGACTAGGATTAGTTTCCAGATCTGTAACCCTGCCCCCCGGACTATATAAGGCGGGTAGGGGACCCCTCTAAAAAACATCTCTCATTGACATACAGCAATACAAATCAGACGCAGGACATAGGTATTGTGCCTTCTTGGTGGCCGAACCTAGATAAAACCTCGTGTCTATCTTGCGTCACCGTCTTGTTTTGGGCTTGCGCATCTGTCTGCCGATAATCTACTACCTTGGGCATACCCCTAGGTAGACTACCGACCATATTTCGTCGACAGTGGTGCGCCAGGTAGGGGGTGTGCGTACTGCTCTCCAAGCAAACAAGATGGTCATCATCTCCGGCTCCATGGCCACGCCGAACGACCTCACGTTTACCATCGGCCAGATCACCTGGACCACCGGCTCCGACGATGCCATCGCCATGACCACGGAGGAGGCGTGGATCCAGTCTGCACCGACCACTACTTCACCTACATCAGATACGGCTCCGACCACTACGGATACGGCTCCGACCATGATGGATCTGGCTCTGACCACGGTACATCTGGCTCCGACCACGCCTACGTCACCTTCAGCCACGCCGACGACCCATCATCCGCTTCCCCGCTACAAAGGGAAGCAGATCGACAACACCGACCTGCTCGACTCCATCGATCGAGTCGGCACCAAACTCGCAGAAACCCTAGCTCGGGTAAGTACGATTCAAAGTCAACCTAATGAGCAGGTAACCGCTCCCCACAACAGATCTATTTGACTAGCTCGGACCAGTCGTCCTACATGACTTGGAACAGATCTCGTGGTCATATCTACTCCTGAGGGGCGCTTCGCTTGTCGCCGGCCGCCCTTTGCAACAGGTCTCTGACTCTCTGAGTACGAAGCCTCGACAGAGAACCACCAGGTCCAGCCCTACGGCCTACGAAATGCTGCCTCCAGCTACACATACAACCTACAACGCCGCTTGGATCTGTGTTTTATACGCCGACCTCGGCCGAAGCCACGCAACTTCGTCAACATGATCCGGATTGAAGATTATCGTGAAGGATCCATCCACACGGTCCAAGAGGGTGACTCCAGCTTCTCGTCTGGCACCGCATCTGATGCCTCCGTCCACACCAAGCTCCAGCATCACGAAGATGAAGGCGTCGAATATGATCTGGATATCCCGGATCACGCCTCGGGATTCCCGCAATTCCCGTCTTTCCCGCCAAGGTGAGGGGGTTTGATCACCGTTGTCAGCAATGATGAACCACCAGCAGTTGGTGAAACAGAACAAGAAAGGACTGCATGCGAAGCACACAACATTGATCGGTTTAATCACCGGCAAATCGAAGCCGAAGCAAACCAGGAGGCATGGCGCATAAGGGTCCAGCCACGTGACCTCAACGATGCTTTTGACAGGGTGGGAGACAAACAAGTCTTCAGGACTCCAAGTGCCAACATAGCCATCGCCATGGCAACAATGCAACGGCTACCGAACACCCCGGAAACCCAAGCAGTTCGCGATGAAATACAAGCCTATCTGATGGCTGCTATGGCTTAGACCGCAGAGATTGCAAACCAAGCTCGGGCTCCATCCGTATCAGTCGAGTCAAGCCACAGCCGCCAGCACCCAAGTTGTTCATAGCCACTCAACCAACGTGGCTCGCGCAACAACGATGGCCACGATGGTGGCCAGAATGACAACCGCCGTCGGGACAATGACCGCCGGGACAACCGCGACAATCGCCACGATAACCACGGTCATAGGGCTAATCCAGATGGCAATCGAGATCGCCACGATGGCAATAACGATCTCCACCATTACCTCGGTAGACGCGATCTGCGCGCTCGCATCAACCAGAGAGCCGACGATCGAGCATCCTACGAAAGCCACCGCCGTATGGAGTATGACACCACCCACGGCCCGCCGGGTCTGAAGCAGTTTACTCCACACCTTCGCCAAGTCATATGGCCCAAGAATTTCAAGCTCGAGAAACTTCAGAAATACGACGGCAAGGAAAACCCCGAATTATGGGTCATGCTCTACGAAACTACGTGCCGATCAGCCATGGCTAACGAGCACGTCATGTCTAACTACTTCCCAGTCGCTGTTGGTCATGCAGGTCACCAATGGCTAGTCAGCTTGCCGGCGAACTACTTTGATTCTTGGCAGGAGCTTAAGCAGGCCTTCATCGACAATTTCATCGCTACTTGTGAACAACCCGACAACAAGTACGATCTGCAACGGATCAGAGATCGGAAAGACGAACCACTGTGCGAGTACGTTCGGCGTTTCTCGGAGATGCGCATCAAGGTCCCATCAATCTCCGACAACGAGGCAATTGAGGCTTTCATTACTGGCCTCCGCTTCCACGACGCCCTAAGAGACAAGCTCCTCCAGAAGAGACCTGAATCAGTCACAGCGCTCTTGGCCACCGCTAAGAAATATGCGGACATCGACGACGCTAAAAAGATAATTGTTGAAGAAGCAGCAAGGGTTCCATGCTCCGACCACCCTCCCACCGCGATGATTACCGCGGCAATTGTGGTCGGAACAACAATTTTGACCGCCGCAACCAGCGCAATGACTCCCGCGACCACCATGACCAACGTAATCAGCGGCGCAACCGCCGTGACGATTACAGGAGCAAGCGTGCTCGGGAAGATGACGGCGAGGTCAATACCGTGAAAAAGGGCGGCGGACGTCGTAACTACGAAGACGACTACGCCAAAGCATTGAAGGGGCCTTGCCAGCTCCATCCTAAGTCGAACCATACCATGGAGAATTGCTGCGTCCTCAAGACTATCTACACGCGTCAACAGGCTCCGGATACGTCCGACAAGCCTAACGACGCAGGGGAACAGCGCAACAAGGATAACGACGACGACGATGCAGACCCTCGTCATAAATATGTCAAGCCAACTGATCGCGTGCACACCATCATCGGCAGCAAGGTGTCCATTGAGACCAAACGAGAACACAAGCTGCTCGCCGGCGCTTGCTTGAATGTGGCAAACACCGACAACCTTCTCAGTGATCCGTGGCTCCCTCCGTGGTCTCACCGTGAAATCTACTTCAGTAGGAAGGACCAATGGGCTGCCATACCTGAGCCAGGGCGTTTTCCCCTGGTCCTCGAACCTTGTATCAACAAGGTTCAGTTCGATAGGGTACTGATCAACGGCGGCAGCTCCATTGATATACTGTTCAAGAACAGCCTGCCCGCCCTAAAAATAGCCCAGGCAGACCTGAAGCCGTACGAGGCACAGTTTTGGGGCGTTCTCCCCGGACAGAGCTCTACACCTCTCCGGTAGATCACGCTACCTGTGCAATTTGGCACTTCGGACCACTTCCGCACCGACTACGTCAACTTCGTGGTCGCTGACTTCGACGGCACCTACCATGCTATTCTTGGTCGACCGTAGCTCACCAAGTTCATGGCCATACCTCATTATAGGTATCTGGTGCTCAAGATGCCTACTGAGAAAGGAGTTCTAACCCTCAGGGGCAACGTATACATAGCCTATACCTACGAGGACGACAGCTTCAAAATAGCAGAGGCCCATGACCTCTCTATTTGCATGGCCGAGACCATGCTCGACGCTAAGAAGACCTCAGCCGATCACCTGGAGGTCCCAGAGCTCGAGGCTCCATGTAAGAACATCAGGTCCAAGGAGCACAAGGCGATCCAGCTGGTCGATGGCGATCCTAGCAAAACGGCCCTTATCGGGGCCAACCTGGATCCCAAATAGGAAGACGCGCTCGTCAGGTTCTTGAGGAGCAACGTGGATGTGTTTGCATGGAAACCTTCCGACATGCCCGGTGTACCTCGGAACTTGATCGAGCACTCCTTAAATGTCAACAGCAAGGCCAAACCAATCAAGCAGACGCTACGACGGTTCGCTCGTGACAAAAAGGAGGCGATTAGGGTAGAAGTTACATTGCTTTTGGTAGCCGGATTTATCAAAGAAGTGTATCATCTGGAGTGGTTAGCCAACCTGGTTCTTGTACGCAAAAAGAATAATGAATGGAGAATGTGCGTTGATTACACTGATCTCAACAAACACTGCCCTAAGGACCCCTTCGGCTTACCTCGCATAGACGAGGTCGTAGATTCAACTGCCGGTTGCGAGCTGCTTTCCTTTCTCGATTGCTACTCTGGTTATCACCAGATCGCTCTCAAAAAGGATGATCAGATCAAGACATCTTTCATCACGCCTTTCGGCGCCTACTGCTACACGACTATGTCGTTCGGGCTCAAGAACGCCGGGGCTACCTACCAACACGCTATACAGGCCTACCTCAACGATGAGATAAAAGATGGCCTCATCGAGGCTTATGTTGACGATGTAGTTGTCAAAACCAAGGAAGCACATACGCTTGTTGACAACCTGGAACGCACCTTTGCAGCCCTCAATACGTTCCAATGGAAATTAAACCCAAAGAAGTGCATCTTTGGCGTTCCTTCTGGCATACTGCTCGGCAACATCGTTAGTTACGACGGCATACGCCCTAACCTAGAGAAAGTCAAAGCTGTCTTAGACATGAAGCCCCCAAAAAAGGTGAAGGATGTCCAGAAGCTTACCGGATGCATGGCTGCTCTAAGCCGTTTCATATCAAGATTAGGAGAAAAAGGACTACCGTTCTTTAAACTGCTCAAAGCATCTGAAAAGTTTGAGTGGTCGGAGGAAGCAGACGCTGCCTTCACACAGCTAAAACAATACCTCACATCACCTCCGGTCCTTACTGCTCCCAGAGAAGATGAAACTCTCCTACTTTACATTGCGGCAACCAATCGGGTGGTCTCCACTACCATGGTGGTCGAGCGTGACGAGCCGGGCCACGCCTATAAGGTACAGCGGCCAATTTATTTCATCAGTGAGGTACTCAATGAATCCAAGACCAGGTACCCACAGATTCAGAAACTGCTCTATGCCATACTAATAACATCCCGAAAGTTGAGACACTACTTCGACGGATATCGTGTGGTGGTCATGACCGAGTATCCTTTAGGGGACATCATTCACAATAAGGATGCGAATGGGCGCATCGTCAAATGGGCAATGGAGCTATGCCCCTTCTCCTTGGAATTTGCAAGCCGTACTACAATCAAGTCTCAGGCACTCGTCGATTTCATCGTCGAGTGGATAGACTTAAGCACGCCTGCCTCTCCGGGATCCGATGAATATTGGACGATGTACTTCGATGGCTCTCTCAACATTGACGGTGCGGGAGGAGTTCTTTTCGTGTCACCATCCAAGGAGCAGCTCCGGTACGTCCTCAGGATTTATTTCCCAGCATCTAATAACATCGCCGAGTATGAAGCATGCCTGCATGGTTTACGCATTGCGGTTGAGCTTGGTGTTAAATGTCTCTATGTCTATGGAGACTCGGCTCTGGTCATCAACCAACTCAACAAGGACTGGGACATGACCAGCGAAAAGATGGACGCATACTGCAAATCGATAAGAAAGCTGGAAGGCAGGTTCTATGGCATCGAGTACATACACGTGGTCTGGGACAAGAACCAAGCAGCGGATGCGCTGTCAAAGCTAGGATCATCCTGAGCCAAAATCCCACATGGCGTATTCGTCCAAGACCTACTCACGCCTTCCATCGAAGAGGAAGATTCCACGGTCGACAAAGCTCCGGACCAGCAATTGGTGGCTATGGTTCCAGCACCGAGCACAACCGAGCTGCCTCCGACCACTCATGAGCCCGATTGGAGAAAACCTTTCATCAAGTACTTAACAGATGGTAGCGGTTATACTGAATGGATAGAAAACGAGCGCCTGATGCATCGCAGTAAGCAGTATCTGCTCGTCGATGGCAAGTTATGGCGCAAAAACGCAAAGGAAGAAATCTTGATGAAGTGTATAACCTAGGAAGAAGGCAAAAATCTCCTGGACCAAATCCACTCTGGCTCCTACGGCAACCACGCGGCCTCAAGAACACTGGTCGGTAAGGCTTTTCGAGCAGGGTTCTATTGGCCGTCAGCAGTAGCCGACGCAGAGAAGCTAGTCTGCCACTGTGAGGGTTGTCAGTTCTTCGCCAAGAGAATCCACGTACCAGCACATGAGATCCAGACGATACCAGCCTCTTGGCCCTTCGCATGCTGGGGACTGGATATGATCGGGCCCTTCAGACCGGCTCCTGGGAAATTTACATGCGTCTTTGTGCTGATTGACAAATTTTCTAAGTGGATAGAATACATGCCTTTGGTACAGGCATCTTTAGAAAAGGCTGTCATGTTCCTCGACCAGGTCATCCACCGTTTCAGCATACCCAATAGCATCATCACCGATCTGGGTACTCAGTTCACCGGGAACACTTTTTGGGACTTCTACGATGAAAGGAGCATAGTAGTAAAATACGTCTCGGTGGCGCAGCCTAGAGCTAATGGACAAGTCGAGTGGGCAAATGGCATGATCTTGGACGCATTAAAGAAGAGGATGTATAGAGAAAATGACAAAGCTCCCAGAAGATGGCTCAAGGAGTTACTAGCCGTGGTCTGGGGCCTCCAAACTCAGCCCAGTCGTAACACCGGCGTCTCACCATACTTTATGGTTTACGGCACTGAGGCAGTCCTCCCACCAGACATAGCTTTCAGATCAGCACGGGTAGAGAACTTCGACGAGGGCAAGGTCAATGAAGTATGGGAGCTAGAAGTGAACAACGCAGAAGAGAAAAGGCTCGATTCTTGTGTACATACGGCCAAATACCTTGCTGTTTTACGCAGGTACTACAACAAGAATGTTAAAGAGTGGTTCTTCATGGTTGGGGACTTGGTCCTGAAGTGGAAGACGAACCAGGCTGGTGTACACAAACTCGCAACCCCGTGGGAGGGACCCTTCATGATCAAGGAAGTCACACGACCAACGTCTTACAGGTTAGCTCACCTGGACAGTACTGACATACCAAACTCGTGGCACATCGACAAGCTTAGACGTTTCTATGCTTAACTACTGAGATATGTACTCCTCTTGTACTTTCGATTTAATTTAATAAAGCAATTGTGATTTCTCCGACCACTCTAATGTGTCACTTCGAATTTTATGGTTATTCTAACTTAGCCAGAAAAAGCCGACCACCACTCCTTCTATGGTTTTCGGAGCAGGCCCTGTCTCTGGTTCCTCCCAACACGTGCATGGGATCCGCTCTCTACGTTATGGGCGATCGGCAGGTCCCCCTTGGTTTTACTTGTCCGCGTCTATGTGTGCACAGGTCACCGAACCTCACACTCCGACCACATGGAAAACTAGGGCCACACAAACTTTTCGGGATGATGTGTCGAGCACGATGGTACAACTAAATAGAACGTTAACATGTTCTTACTTAGTTACACCAACATAAAGTATCAAGCTTAAACACGCTTTATATACAAAGCAAACAAGCTTATAATAATATACAGTTACGTTATTACAAGCTTGCCTGAAGAGGCTCAAGTTCACAATAACACAATTGTCCTCCTTCTATAGCTCTAAGCCTGTTACATTGGCTGGTCGGGGCGCATGGCACTTACTGCTCGCCGCTTCCAATACCCTACTCGAGTCTCGGGGACTCTTGCGCTAGTCGAGCTGAAGGGGATGGCCCCGCCAGTGCCTGGCTAGTCGAGACCGCAGGCTTCGTTGGTTGGCTTGCAGCTGATGGCATTTCTAGCTGACTTGTCAATGGCGTACACTGTACAGGTGCTGTCCCACCTCCACACAGGTTAATGTCGCCAATTATCTTTGATGACAAGTCCAGCTGGGCCGTCCGAAGCTTCTCTACCTTGTCTGGGTCTACCTCCTTCGGGTACCCAGCCTCCAGGCGCTTGAGATCGATCAGGGGGTAGTGGGCACGCACCATGCTTAGTACATGGGCACCCGTGTACTCACCCGCCTCCTTCACGAACTCTTGGAACCATCCCCACGCTTGTCTGCATCTCTCGACCAGTCCGAGCTAGGGCGTCCTCGGCTCTTCCTCTGTGAGCGCCGGGTCGATAAGGTTGAGGACGGGCACAATGCGAGTCGCCACTTCTTGGCACTGGTTCTTCCACGTGTCCCGCTCCTCAGTGGCCTCGAGGCATTGTGCTTTCCAGCTATCACGCTCTTTGATCATGGCCTCTAGATGCCTCTTGGCATTGACTTTTAAAACTAAACACCGTACAAGACATCAAATGTAATGGCACGACAAGACAAGGCAGGCAATAGAATGAAAAAAAGTGGTCTGGAATACTTACTTTTCAGATCCTCCTTCATCTTGCTTGTGCGGTCCCGAAGTTCAGACTGGTCACGTGCCAGTTTCTCTTTGTCCTCCTTCAGGCGACCACACTCTGTGGTCACATGGCTATTCTCCCCTTGGAGGCGGGTCACTTCAGCTTCTAAACCTGCATTACAGCTGTTACTACCAAGAATGCAACAACACAAATCCTGCACTTGCTATGATAAGATGAAAATTTACTTGTTATCTCCCGCTCTTTGTTATTGAGCTGGCCGACCAGGTTTTGGTTCTGTGCTTCTCGCTCTGTCCTCTCCTAGTCGGCGGCTTCAAGTTGGCGGCGCAAGCGTTCCACTTCAGCCGTCAGTTCTTTATTGGTCGCCGTGATCCCTTCAATCTGGCCGAAGCACCTCTTTCGGTATTTTGTAGTTTTCATCAAGTCCTGCATATAGACAAGCTAAAGTTAGACAGATCGACTACATAATAGGGTCAAGTGGTTAAGCCAAACATACCTGGACTTCTCTCACCAGATGCTTTGCCGCCCGTTCGACTCTTAGGGTCTCTTCGACCTCTGGGATCTCTTCGTGCATAACCCATTTGTCGTTCCGCAAGCGCGACACATATACATGTTGTCGCTTATCTTGGGGACAGCCCAGGACCTCTTCTACTTCGTCCTCTTTAGCCTCCTATTCGAGGGGCGGCACTGGTCTAGAGTCTGCAGTCTCCACGACCACCATGGCTTTTCCACAAGCTGTTGCATCGGCAAGAGTGCTATGTGCCACTTCCGGCTGCTGCTCCACGGCTTGATCCGGTTCCCTTGGCGCCAAGGTATCCACCTTAGCAGGATTGGTGCTCGGAACACTTGTACTTGGCTGGGCTATCTTCTCAACCAGCTGCTCGGGGATTGTCGTCGGGCTGCTCGGCTGCTGAGGTTTCGGTGGAGTTTCTTCTACAGGTCCCTCCACGGCTGGCTGCTGGGCAGTTTTTTCCGCCATTGCTGGCGAAGTCGTGCCGCACCCGGCCAGCTGGTCGGGATCTTCGGTGGACGCTGCCCTAATGTATCAGAGAAAAATTCAGAAGATAATAGTATTCAATACAAGTTACAAGCCTACATCAAAGTTATAGATACTTATAGCTTCGAAGCACAGAATGATGTGGCGAAGGAGCGTCTCCTCGACCGCCCCTGCTCCGCGTGCTCGGTAGTGGTCGGTGATGCG
This sequence comes from Miscanthus floridulus, assembly GCF_019320115.1. NCBI lineage: Eukaryota > Viridiplantae > Streptophyta > Magnoliopsida > Poales > Poaceae > Miscanthus > Miscanthus floridulus. Next base: position 66,469,778 of record NC_089588.1, on the reverse strand, counting down.
GTCACTGCTGGCACAGAGGAGCCACCCTGCTCCGTCGACCCCATTTGTCTCCTCCTCTTTCGAGGGACGAGCCGGAAGATGTCCGCATCCTCTGCTTCGTTGTCCGAAAGGGGGAAGATGGCTTGGCGTCGTTTGTTGGCAGCCGGACGCTTGCCAGCGGCTCTGGTCCATGCATCCTCCACAGCCTCGAGTGCCGCCCAGTGGACATCGTCGGTCCTAGAGCTGCTCTAGGTGGCTGGGCCAGCAACTTGTGGGTAATCCACACCGGGGGGTGAAGACACGAACACTACTGCCCGGTCACGACCATTACTCTAAGACACATAACGGAGACAATAGTCAATTTCTTGTTACAACATGACTCTACAGTTAAAAGGAAGCATCATTTACCTTTGGGGGAGGTCGGGCCAGCTTGAAGGCGTGCTCGATGACGTTTAACCGGACATAGTTGGGATCGGCTAGGTTGAACAGGTCCCCAATCCTAGCTTTGACTTCTACCTTGTCGAGCACCTCTTTCCTGGTCCTCGTTGGATCTGCGCCTCCTTGGTACTCGAAGCCAGGATGAACCCTCTTCTGGCAGGGCTAGATTCTTCGGCTGATGAAGTTCCCGACCACGCTTGGGCCATCAAGCCTTCCCCACGGGATCATCCTAAGCAGTTTGGCGATCTGCTCCAAGTTTTCGGGCTTCTCCGACCAGCTATTCTTCTTCTCTGGAATCAGCCCCACATCACACAGGGTGATGGTGTTCGGCTCTTCACGAATGTAGAACCACTTCTTGTACCACTCGTCCAGTGAGGTGTTCTAGGGGCAGTGCAAGTATTGGGCCTTCATACCGTCGCGTAGATTCAGGTAGACGCCTCCGGCTATCTTCGAGCCACCGCTCCCTTTCTTCTGAAGACAGAACAGGTGGCGAAAGAGGTCGAAATGGGGCTGGAAGCCACCATAAGCCTCGCAGAGATGGATGAAGGTGGAGACAAGAAGAATCGAGTTGGGATGCAGATTGCAAATCCCAATCTTGTAATACAAGCAGAGACCCTGAAGGAAAGGGTGCACTGGAATCCCAAAACCCCGTTTGAAGAAATCTTCGAAAACCACAATCTCACCTGATTGTGGATCGGGGAAGCTTTCTCCTTCCGGCGCGCGCCATCCCACGAGTGCCTTGTTGTGGAGCACTCCCATGGCGACGAGGTCTTCGATGGTCTGCTCATTGCTCTGCGACTTCCACCACTCCTTCGCCATGACTCCGCCTTTCTTCTAGGCGTCTCTCTTCACCATTAGTCTGTCCTTACTAAGGGGGTGGATGCAGTGGCGAGGGGGTTGGCGATGATTTTCGGAAGAATAGGGTTCGGCAAGAGGAAGAAGAAGGTTGCGGCGGTGAATGACAATGGGGAACGGTGTGAGTAACTTACCAGATCTACATTATAAATAACAAAGAGCTCCATCGTTTTGTCTGCCCGAGATTCTTGGGAGACGTGCGCACGCGCAGCAGACGGTTGTTCACACCACCTCGAGATCTACGCCAATAAACATGCTCCTTCGTTTCTAGTGTACGCGCCTCTTCGTTGATAAAGTGAGAGGGCCCACACTGATGCACCTCCATACAGGTGCCAAGCGACTGTTTGCCAGAAAGAGTAAGAGGGCAGAATGCCGTGCTATACCTGTCTGCTTTTTTGACCAGACGTGTCAGATTGGACTTGGCAGAGTAAGGAGACAAATAAATAAACCAAATAATACTACAAGCGGCGCACGTGATTGTGGATTGCCCTGACCACTACTGTGCTCAGGGACTGCCCAGACCACTACTGTGCTCAGGGACTGCCCAGACCACTCCCGTGCTTGGGGACTGCTCCGACCACTGCCGTGCTCGGGGACTCTCCCGACCACTTCTTGGAGATTGTTCTCCTCGGCTACATGTGATTTGTACTCACATACAGTTGAGAGACATTTATTTAGACCTTGCTACAAGGCTCCTACTTCGCCTTCCAGCAAGCTCGGGGACTACGTCGGTACAATGCACCTGCCAGTGCATCTTGTTTTGCCTGTACGGCAATTAGAATCTTAACTTCAGCAGAAATTCTTTTTAGACCCTGGCACCACGTGCCTGCGTCACCTACTACCAGGCTCGGGGACTAAGTGGGCACACTTCACCTTGCGGTGAATGTGTTTGTTTAATCAACCCCTGTGCTTTGAAAGATTGTAAGGATTATTAATGTGCTCGGGGACTGTCCCGTCCACTGCTTGAATAATGGTTCTCCTTGGCTACATGTGGTTTGTACTCACATACAGTTAAGAGACATTTCTTTAGACCTTGCTACAAGGCTCATACTTTGCCTTTCAGCAAGCTCGGGGACTACGTTGGTACGATGCACCTGCCGGTGCATCTCGTTTTGCCTGTACGACAATTGGGTTTTCAACTAAGCTAGGAATTCTTTTTAGACCCTGGCACCACGTGCCTACGTCACCTACTACCAGGCTCGGGGACTAAGTGGGCACACTTCACCTTGTGGTGAATGTGTTTGTTTTTTCGACCCCTACGCCTCTGATGTTCAAGGATGCTATGCTTCAAGACCACTTACATTTCTTTTTTCTTAAGAGCACCATACATTCTTCGGACAACCTATTTCTCCGGTGATGACGGTGGTCAGAGACGTCAAGGACTCAAGCTCTACTTGTCGGAGAAGGTTAAAATGGCACGTCGCAGCATAATGCATGATGCTCGAGGACTAGCTGTGGGGGTATTAACCCCTATACCCTTGCGGCTAAGCTTGGGCTGGCCCGGATCGACAGGTCCGGTCCACCCGAAAGACGACGTGCGGCCCAGCTAACCTGATCGGAGTCCCGCACAAGGAATCAAGACAGATTTGGCGATCAAGCAGGATCCTGGTCGGTTAGAATAGGAATCCTTATCCGGCCACATATGACAATTGTAACTGACTAGGATTAGTTTCCAGATCTATAACCCTGCCCCCCGGACTATATAAGGCGGGCAGGGGACCCCTCTAAAAAACATCTCTCATTGACATACAGCAATACAAATCAGACGCAGGACGTAGGTATTGCGCCTTCTTGGCGGCCGAACCTGGATAAAACCTCATGTCTATCTTGCGTCACCGTTTTGTTTGGGGCTTGCGCATCTGTCTGCCGATAATCTACTACCTTGGGCATACCCCTAGGTAGACTACCGACCATATTTCATTGACAATATCATTGGCCAAAAATATCTAGCTCTGCGGATAATCCATTTCATTTTATAAGCCAATTGATGAGCTCCACATATTCCTTCATGCACCTCACCCATCAACACCTTAGCTTCTTCTTGGTTTAAGCATTTGAGCAACACCCCATCGACTGTTTTATAATGTAACTGGTCATCTAACAAAACATATTTAGTCGATTTGTACCTTAGCTTTCTGGTAACTTTCTGAGACGGATCTCTAAGGTAGTCGGCTATTTCTACTCTCCAATCATCACTTGAGGTTTCACTACTCAAGACTTCTTGAAACACTCGATATCCTAATGCACTTTGAGCTAGATAGTTAGCTTCTTGGTTTTGTTCTCTCAGAATATGTTGGAAAGAGACATGAAGAAATCCCTTGAGTAACTTTTGGCACTCATCATAGTATCCTTTCAAAGTCTCTTCTTTGCATTCATATAGGCAGATCAATTGATTAATAATTAACTATGAATCTCTAAATACCTCAATTGCCTTGGCCTTTACTTCATGAAGAAGTTGAAGTCCCTTGAGAATAGCTTCGTACTCCGCTTGATTGTTAGTAACCATTGGCTCAGTTGGAAGAGCAAATTCAAAACTTGCCCCCCGAGGCGAAATAATAACAATACCGATGCCACCACCCTATTTGCATGATGACCCATCAAAGAACAGCGTCCAAGGCATCAGCTCTACATAACTACTACTTGGCTTGTGATGCTAGGTGATAAAATCAGCCATTACTTGTCCTTTGACTGCTTTAGCCGATTCGTACTTCAAGTCAAATTGCGATAACACAAGAATCCACTTTCCCACTCTTCCATTTAGTATCGGCATTGATAGCATGTGCTTAACCACATCAGCCTTGGAAACAACTGTACACTCGGCTGATAATAAGTAGTGTCACAATTTAGTGCAAGAGAAATATAAACATAAGCATAACTTTTTGGTGGGAGAATATCTCGTTTCTGGATCCAGTAGTCTTCTACTCAAATAGAAAATAACTCTCTCTTTTCCTTCAAATTCTTGTATCAGGGCCGATCCAATTGTCTTGTCATCAACCGATATGTACAACTTAAATGGCTTACCTTGTTGAGGAGGGACCAGCACAGGTGGAAACTTCATATATTCTTTTATTTCTTTGAACGCCCTTTGTTGTATGTCACCCCACTTGAATTCTTGATCATTTTTCAACTTCAACAAGGGAGAAAATGGCAAGATCCTTTCCGACAAATTTGAAATTAAGCTTCTGATGAAATTAATCTTACCAAGCAGAGATTGCAACTCTATTTTGGTAGTCGAGGAAACTACTTCATCAATTGCCTTCACGCTTTTCTAACCAACTTCGATTCCTCTTTCGTGGACCATGAATCCTAAAAATTGTCGGCTGATACTCCAAAAGCACACTTATTAGGATTCATCTTCAAACCATGATTCCTCGTGCATTCCAGAGTCTCACACAAGTCAGTCAGGTGTTCTTTGTACCCTTTGGATTTTATTATCACATCATCGATGTAGATCTCAACAATCCTACCGATCAACTTATGGAAAATGTAATTCATCGCCCTCTGATAAGTTGCACCGGCATTCTTCAGACCAAAGGTCATCACAACCCACTCGAATAGACCGATTGCGCTGGGGCACCTGAAAGCGGTCTTTGCTATGTCTTCTTCAGCCATGAAAAATTGGTTGTATCCTGCATTACCGTCCATGAAGCTAATAACTTTGTGCCCGGCTGCTGCATCTACTAACATATCAGCTATCGACATCGGATAACTGTCCATAGGTGTGGCTTTGTTTAGATCCTTGAAATCAATGCAAGCTCTCAATTTTCCATTCTTCTTATATACAGGGACAACATTCGATATCCACTCTGCATATCGGCACGGTCGGATAAATTTCGCTTCCAGTAACCTTTTAGTCTCCTTTTTTATATCATCAAGCATGCTCGGGTTGAATCTCCTCGGAGCTTGTTTAAACGGCTGATATCCAGGTTTGATTGGCAACCGATGTTCAACAATTGATCGGTCTAAACTAGGCATCTCGTAGTATTCCCAAGCAAAGCAGTCTTTAAATTCCTTTAATAAATCAGTCAATTCCCGCTTATACTCTAGATCCAACTTAGCACTTACGTACGTCGACCTAGGTCTATCTCTAGGACCAATATCTACTTCTAATTCATCGACCGACGTGAAGCCTTGTCCTAGTTTGCCATCTGTACCATCTATTGGATTATCCATTAATACAAATTTTCAAAGCCGACTGCTTGGATCGGCTATTGGCTTTCACCATTGACTCTAAATTCTGATGGCAATAGGAAAGCCATTTGGATATTAGCCGATGGCTGCTTCCTATCGGCGATTTGCTTGGTACACCACACTTGAGTTTTACCTAGTGCTTGAGCCTATTTCATTTCTTTATTCCTTAGGCGTTGCACCCTTCTCTTCTGGCTTCTTGTTAAACCTCTTGGGCACCACTGGCCTTCCTGCCACATATATCCTTTTTTTGTGCCTTCCTCTTCATGATCAGCCCAGTCCTGATCAATGACTCTTTTTCCAAGCTGATCATGAACACTTTTATTTTTTAAGCGACGATCCATGTTATTATGATGACATGCATCTTGAGCATGGATAGGCCGGCGGTTGGTTTAAGACTACCTATACTCCCAATATTGATTGCTACGTTCTGGATAGTCATGTCTAGTAGGCAACTTCAAACCTTCATTCCAGCAATGTCTGAAGAATGGACAATTCTGATGTAATTCGGTTTGTTTCCTTTCATGCCTCTCTTCTTTTAGTTGATGCTGGTACGCTTGATCTTTCAACCAACGCTGATAATCCTTTTCCTTCTACCGCTGCCATTTATTCAACAGAATCCGAGATGTGACCTGTGGCTTCATTGTCTCTGCTTTTGACGTCTTTCCCTGCTCATATTGGCTCTTTTGCTCGGCACGATGCCTTCTAATCTCTTTGTACTCGTCAGCCGATATTTGCATCTTGGGGTCAGCTGTTCCAGCTTCTTTTGATTTGGTTGATGTTAGGACCTTAGTTTTTCCTTTGAGTAGCCCAGCATCAACCATGTTTTGATCTTCTGGGAAAGGATTATCATCAACTTTCATTTTTTGAGGCATATCAAATTTGAGCCTCCCCTGCTGAATAGCTCTCTGTATATGCTGCCTGAAGATTCTACATGCATTAGTGGAATGAGAAGTAGCATTATGGAACTTGCAGAACTTCTTATTTTTCAACTGATCAGGGGGCAACATGACATGACCATCGGGCAACTTGATCTACCCTTTCTCAAGTAAGAAATCAAAGAGCTTGTCTGATTTGGTTACATCAAAGTCATAGCTCTCTTCAACTCCTCTTCCCCATGGATTTGGCACCATCACTGTCTTCCTACCCCAATTCCATTCAGCCATAGCAACCTCTTCTTCTTCATCTTCATAGCCATCATCGACTAAGTATGGATCATAAGCTTCGGCTACTATGGTACTCTTCTAGAACCAGGTATCTCTATGCATACTCTGGAATTGGCTATTGAGCGCTGCTACTCATTGAGCCAATTAACCTAAGTTGTCAAATTCTTGTCCCAGCAGCTTTTCTTTCCACGTTGGCAGCATTCCTTGAACAGCTAAAGCAGCTAATTGATCATCGGCCAAGTTTAATGAGAAGCACAAGTTTCTGGTTTCTCGGAACCTCTGAAGAAATTCAGTGCCCGATTCATTAGTCTTTTGTCTTATAGTTGTCAGATCGGTAATCTTCTTTTTTTCTAGTCCTAGTATAAAAATATGTGTGAAACTTCTTCTCCAGGTCAGCCCAATTGGCAATAGAATTGACTAGAAATGATGAAAACCAAGTGAAGGCTGGCCCTGATAAGGACAGAGAGAAGAAACGAACTCGATGGGCATCCTCCACTGACGCTTCGCCCAATTGTGTAAGATACCGACTAATATGTTCTATCGTGCTTGTACTATCTTGGCCAGTAAACTTAGCGAATTCTGGGAGCCTATAATTTGTGGGAAGGGCGACCAAATCATACCATTCTGGATATGGGCGTTTGTATGAAAAGGTCAGCCCTTTTGGCTTCAAACTAAACTGATTCTTCATCATCTCGGTCACCCTCAGCAATAATTCATCAGCTTGTGGATTTGGATTTCTCTGTACCTGCTGACCCATCTGTGGATTGAAATCCCATGTGCCTTGATATCCTGGATTTGGCATCATGTGGAGGGTGTTATAATCTGTGCCATAGTGATACCCTTGTGGAATCTCAATCTGCTGGGTCCTTTGCTGGCTCGCTACTTGAAGTCTTTGATTATAGATATAAGGATCTATATCCCTATGGATCCTTTGAATTGATGGTGCTATTTTTTGAGCCGACAATGGTATGTGGCCTAATGTGCCAAAATTGATCACCTGGTTCTGACTTTGCCCCGCCGGCTGTTGCACATGCTGTACTGATGGTCTAGGATTGTTCTGTGTTTGATTTGCAGTAGTTCCTTGAGTTTGTTCAAATGAACCTTGAACTGTCTGGACATCACCACTACTAGCCGGTGCTGCTTCTTGATGGCTGGTACCGACTTGATTGGTCCCTTGGGTCGACGGATCTAGAATGTTGTAATAAGCCAGTCCACCTTGACCAACTAGAAGTCCATGAATCGCCTCTTTCATGGCGTTGTGGAATACATCCACGAAAGCTTCGTTATGGCTTGACATGGCATCATGAATAGATTTATCTACAACCTCCTTAAAGAAACGTCTGTCTTTAGCTTCAGTTGTGTCTATTTGACCATGTAACAGAACTCTTGGTAGTGAAAATTTCTGAACAATTGTGTTGTCATGTGCTTTGGTGTAGGACAACAGACATTTGTTCTAAAACTCTTCTATAGCTTTGCTGATGATACCCTTATCCCCATCAGGTAGATCTTCATAATGCATCATAAGGATGTCATCGTTGTTGTGAACCGCCATGATGATTGTGGGGTCCCTCCGGGCATGCCAGAAACGTGTGTCGACACAGAATTTTTGTCCCATGCCGAGGACACACGCAGCAAGCCAGAAGGGTCTGCTCGATGGAGCTATAGATCCGCCTAGCTTTAGCATAGGGATGGTCGATCTTGTGCACTCCTCCCAAGACGTGCCAGTCAATTTGACCCTGTAATTGACAAGGAGAGAAAGTTCATTAGTAATTAAGGGCAGAACTTGCTGGTGTTGCCAGACAGTCCCGAATGTGCGGCTATGAGAGCCGATATGAAAGGAGATCGACTAAATAGTTGATTCCAGCATATTCATAAGAATCGATCAGTTAAAGCTCATTAGGTTGCATAAGAAGAATCGGTTATCATTTAGGATAAATGTCATTATTTACACAAATATTAATCAATGGCAATAAGATGTCAACAACGACCGGTTTGTGCTGAGCCAATGATTACAAGTAACCGAACCCCTTTTTATATAAAGAAACAATTCAACACCATTTAACCGTTTAATAAAGATAAATCTAATGAACATGTTAGATCTCATCTATCGCTATGACTAGTGGGGCATGAGGCAGAATCATGCAGGCTGTAGAAATAATGATAGACTCGATGACCCTAACTCATTACTAATATCAGTGGGGCATGAGGCAGAATCATGCAGGCTATAATACAATAATAAGATCATGGGCTAACATATCTTTCAACCTATCTTTACTTCAACGGTCTCGCGATGCGAGCTGTTTGTGAAACCACTCGATATCGGCTAAAACAGCCGATTCAGGCATAGCGCACAGTTAAAGTCATGCCTTATCAGGAATTGATATATCAAATAACTGTACCCACACCATGGTGCTAACAGTGGGGTGTGAGGCAGAATCACATAGGCTATGATAACGGGCCATGGAACGGTTCTCGCTAGCCAATAAATCTACTCAAGATGCAACATGCCTTAATCGCATGCTATGCACGATCAGGATTGACATAAACTAGCTGATAAAATATAACTCATCGTTCAAGGTGTAGATTAGATCAATTTAGATTAGCAAATGATGGGCTAAATGAGATATAAGGACGATCTAGATCAATCCCAATCGGGTAGAGTGATATTGCTGTAATTAAATAAATAATGAAAGCAATAAGCAATATCGGTAACTTAATGAATCTACCAATGGCTGCCATCCTAGGGTAGAGCTGATAACTTGACCTTGATCTAGTTCATGCAGTTGGGGTCGACCAGATCGATGCAGCCATACTTGAACTAGGCAAGAGTCGATAACTAACTTATACCAGAGTCGCAGTGGAGGTCGACTAGATTGATGCAGTAGTACGAACATAGGTATAAGCCATGACAGTACTTACAACAAGCAGTGGAGGTCGACCGGATCGATGCAGCTATACTTGCTGAATAACTCACCGAGATCTACTCTACTCCTACTCCTAAGGGGTGGCCGGAGCCAAAAAAGTAAATAACTGGTATATTGGATTGATGGTTGTTTTTTTACAATAGCCAGGGTTTGATATTTATACCAGGACTTGCGCATGACTCCTGTCTAAGCACGACTCATCACAATTTTTGACCCTAAAGAAAACATTCCTAATTTAAGATAACTTGGACTCTAATCTTTCCCTTTTTGTAGAGTCCAACATGTTTCGTCCTGGCGCCAAACGTAGCCTTTGTCGTTATCCACTGGCGCAATCTGAAGAAAGCCGATTCTAGTCTTTGCATCGAATCAACTGGTTCCGATCTGCACGCAATTGATTCCTTGATGACATGATCTTGGGAGCTTTCGAGTCCTTGCGACTCTTCTTCCAAATTCTGGTGTAAACAAATCCATACTCAGTCGATGATGGTTATGAAGATGAAGAAGAAGAGGTTGCTGCGGCTGAATGGAATTGGGGTAAGAAGACAGTGATGGTGCACAATCCTTAGGGAAGAGGAGTCGAGGAAAGCTATGACTTTGATGTCACCAAATCAGATAAACTCTTTGATTTCTTACTTGAGAAAGGGCAGATCAAGGTGTCCGATGGTCATGTCATGTTTCCCCCTGATTAGTTGAAGAATAAGAAGTTATGCAAGTTCCATAATGCTACTTTTCATTCCACTAATGAATGCAGAATCTTCAGGCAGCATATACAGAGAGCTATTTAGCAGGGGAGGCTCAAATTTGATACGCCTTGGAAAATGAAAGTTGATGATAATCCTTTCTTAGGAGGTCAAAACATGGTCGATGCTGGGCTATTCAAAAGAAAAACTAAGGTCCTAACATCAACCAAATCAAAAGAAGCTAGAATAGTTGATCCCAAGATGCAAATATCGGCTGATGAGTACAGAGAGATTAGAAGACGTCGTGCTGAGCAAAAGAGCTGATACGAGTAGGGGAAGACGTCAAAAGCAGAGATGACAAAGCCGCGGGTCACATCTTAGATCCTGTTGAATAAATGGCAGCGGCAGAAGGAAAAGGATTATCAGCGTTGGTTAAAAGATCAAGCGTACTAGCATCAACTAAAAGAAGAGAGGTATGAAAGGAAACAAGCCAAATTACATTGGAATTGTCCTTTCTTCAGACATTGCTGGAATGAAGGTTGAAGTTGCCTACCAGACATGACTGTCCAGAGTGCAATAATCAATATCAGGAGTATAGGCAGTCTCAAAGCAACCGCCGGTCTATCCATGCTCAAGATGTATATCATCATAATAACATAGATCAGCGCTTAAAAAATAAAAGTGTTCATGAACGGCTTGGAAAAAGAGTTGTTGACTAGGACTGGGCTGATCATGAAGAGGAGGGCAATGAAAGAAAGTATGCTTGGCAGGAAGGCCAGTGGTGCTCGGGAGGTTTAACAAGAAGCCAGAAGAGAAGGGTGCAATGCCTAAGGAATAAAGAGATGGAATAGGCTCAGGCATCCGGTAAAACTCAAGTGTGGCGTACCAAGCAAATAGCCGATAGGAAGCAACCATCAGCTAATATCCAAATGGCTTTTCTGTTACCATCAGAATTTAGAGCTCCAGCAGATCAAGAAATTTATTCGGATTTCGATGAATCAGAATATGAGGAGATAGTTGCCAAGTTGATGGTTGTACAACAAGCAATATTTGACAAACCATTCAAACATCGGCACTTAAAAGCATTATATATGAAAGGTCTTGTCGATGGGAAGCCGATGAACAAGATGTTGGTGGACGGAGGTGCTTTTGTCAATCTTATGCCTTACACTACTTTTCGTAAACTTGACAAAGGACCAGAAGATCTGATGGAGGCTGGCATGATGCTTAAGGATTTTGGAGGTAATACGTCTAAGACCCGGGGGGCAATAAACATCGAACTAACAATTGGAAGCAAGACTCTGCTCACTACATTCTTCGTCATCGATGGGAAAGGGTCTTATAGTTTGCTCCTCAGTCATGATTGGATTCATGTGAATTGCTGCATACCATCAACCATGCATCAGTGCTTGATTCAATGGCATGGAGATGATGTCAAATTGGTTCGCGCTGATGAGTCCATGAGCATCGCAATAGCCGATCCAGTCTTTTGGGAACTAGGAGACTTTGAATGTTTTTCTAGCAAGTCATGGGAAGGAGGCTTCATTAAGATCAGCAATGAAAGCCAACAACCGATGCAAGCGATCGGCTTTGAAAGTTTGTTTTAGTAGAAAAATCATGACTTCACGTCGACCGTTGGATTAAAGGAAAAATAAGCGTTGAGTCTTGGAGATGGGTTTAGGCCGACATATGTGAATGCTAAGTCAAAGTGTAAGTGTGACTCAGAGTTAATGGATGTCTTAGAAAAGTTATGTTTCGCTTAATTGGATACTTGACCTGGGTTGATCAATCGTCTAACCTTTGGTACGAAAAGTTCTACGGCAAAATATTTAAAGGGACGTTATCCTAGCATCTAATCAACATTCGATGGCCGATTCGCTCTCGGCTCTAATAGTCAGTGCTAGAAAGGTATTGCCTCTAGTTCAAAAACAAAAATCTTCAAAGACAATAAAAGCTGATATGATATGTATCATCTATAGAGCAAAAACAAAAGATAAAAACAGTCATACACAAGAGCATTGTACTGAGGTCCTTATGCTCCTCAGGGTCGTCACCCATTGGGAAACCAGTCTCCATGGCATGGAGCTCGTACCCAGTCTAGGCTTGTGCCACGGTCAGCGCCACCGCCACACCATGACGAACGTCGTGGAGGGCAATCTCCTGAATGCGGACCGGGACGTCTTGGAGAAGAGCGTCGATAGGGGAACCCCGGGCATTGACGGCGTCTAGGGCCACGTACGCCGCTAGTTGGAGAGATTCCAACTGCGCTATCAGGGCTGACAATCACAAAAACAAGAAGGCTATCAAGATAAAGATAATGAAAATCAGAGTAAAAAGCCTTCATGGAGTTCATTTTACCCACCACCGTGGTGTCGGATTTGGCCAGCCATGCCCGGACGACGTTGGCCTCCTCCTCGGCTGCATAAAGAGTGGCCTAAGAAACCCCAAGGCAGATCTCGAGCTAGCCATTCTCTCAAGTCACCTCGGAGTAGAGGTTTTAAGCCGCCCTCCACTCCTGAAGGAAGCACCGGGCGTCGTCGCCGTTGTACGAGTCGGAGGAGTCCGACGACAAAGCCGGAGCAGAAGATACAACATTAGAGGGCTCATCGGCCCTAGGAAGAGGATGAAGGTTGTCATTCATGACGAACCTAGAAACAAAGTAGAAAAGTTCATCACCATGAATAGGGGATTTACAGATCGTCGCCATGAACAGAAGTCATTAATCTCCTCATGCGTCGGAGACGCTGGCTCACTGGCATGTTCTCCTCTGGGATCTCCTCCGCCGCTCGCTTGCCGCGGTTATCCTCGCCGGCCATGGATTTGATTGGATCTATGAGAAGGGAAGGGAACTGCTATAGGGTTTTGGAAGATGGAGAAGTGCAAAGGAACAGTTGCTACTGGAGATATGTTTGAGGCCGAAACCATCGGCTAGTATTTGAAGCCACTAAGCGAAAGAGGTGAACACCTCAAGAAATGCGGTAGACAACCGCAATTAATAGAAGGCGAATCATCGCCTCACTAATGCCAAAGACAATACGGCGTTGGGCGACTGAAGGTAGAAAATCGAAGGGTTCTCTTAATAAAAGTCATGTTTTCAGACTCAATTGTAGTGAGACTAGAGGTCTGGGATTGGCTATTTTAAATTGGCTCTTTAGCCAAAACAAGAGATACAACAAGACAGCAAGAAAGTATGGTTATCGTCAGTTTTACGCAAAATACATGTGTTAACCTATGGATTACAAGTTCAAAACAACCTGGATAATTTTCAATATTTCTAGCCAGACAACATCAGCTTCTGCAATCTTTTGCTCGTATTCTTCGGCTATTCCAGGAGTGTTCTCAAGACTACTATGGATGGCTCTGCTTCCTTCACTTTGGCCAACAGTTCCTGTTTCTTCTGTTTGATGGCATCGGGTATTTGGGCCAGAGTAGACTTGCGACGATCAATAGTAGCCTTCATGTTTTCCAGTTCCTTCTCAAGTTCAGCACGTCTGATTTCTAGCTAGGAAAGCTCTAGATCAGTCCTGGGGGAAGAATTTTTCAGATCATCAATCAGCCGCATCAACTCTTTAGCCTCTTGCCTGTTAGAGTTATCATTGGCCATCAAAGCTTCATGATTGGACAGGTTCCTCTGAATCTTTTTCACCTTCAGGGCTTGATCTTCAAAAGCAGACAAATATGACAAGACTCTAGAGAGGGCTAGAGATGGATCACCCTTTATAGCCAAGAAGACTCCCTGCATTGAATCAGTATCTTGGACCAAATCGGCTACGTTCTTCTCAAGCATTGGCAATATGTGTCTTAGCCGATTTCTCGTCTCTTCCGACAGGGCTTCGCTAGAAGAAGTAGCTGACGATCTGATCTCATCCTCATCAAAATATTCCTCAAGATTGAGAGAGTAGCTCTGGGCTAGAAGACTGAGTGCCTATGTACAAGGGAAAACACGATTAGGAGGTTTGAATCGGTTTATCAAAAAGCGAATGGCAAAGAAGATATAGTACCTTCTCTGAAATAGCCTCTATTAGAAGAGGGGGAACAGCTGATGATGCATTGATGACATCTGGTTGAATTGACTCTGAGCTTCTAGCATTGGTGTCTACAATAACAAGGAAGGATTTTTAATTCATGTTTGTTGCAAATGAATGAATGGAGCAATTAACTCCCTCACCATCAGTTGTTTGCCGGGCTGGGGAATCAACAGCCTGAGTATGGATGGCAACAAGACCATCTTTAGCACCGGCAGGGTCGCTAAGCGGACTATTAGGTGTTTCCTCGAGAAGTATCTGGCACAAGTAAAAAGTCAGGTGAAGGGTAAAAGACTAAGTAAATCAAAAAGTTAAAGAAAATACTTCGATAAGCATCAAGGAAAAATTCACATTTAAGATAACTTGGGATAAGCATCAAGGAAGTCTGGAGTTATGCGTATATCTTGGGATAGAGCGGTTATGGCGCGGTAAACCAATAAGCTAGAATTTTGGAATAAAACCATTTTATCCCAAAATTGGGGGGCATGTGTTTAAACCAAAATTTGGGAGAAAGAACGTGGGAACTCGTAGGCTTCTAAGATTGTGCCAATCAAGGAGGATCAATGTCAGCCGATTCAGATATGACTCTAGAATTGGATCTCTTGGGATGATGTTAGCGGATAGCGATGATGAACTACGGTTGGCGCCAGGAAACTACATATCGGACTCTGCAAAAAGGAAAAAATTAGAGTCCAAGTTATCTTAAATTAGGAATGTTTTTGTTTATGCCAAGGATTGTAATGAATCATGCTCGAGTAGGATTCATGTTTAGACTCCGAGTGTAAATATCAGACCCTGGCTATTGTAAAAGAACAACAATCAATCCAATATACAAGTCATTTAGTTTTTCGGCTCCGGCCACCCTTAGGAGTAGGAGTAGAGTAGATCTCGGTGAGTTCTTCAGCATGTATGGCTGCATCGATTCGGTCGACCTCCACTGCTTGTTGTAAGTACGGTCATGGCTTATACCTCTGTTCGTACAGCTACATCGATCTGGTCGACCTCCACTACGACTCTGGTATAAGTTAGTTATCAACTCTTGCCTAGTTCAAGTATGGCTGCATCGATCTGGTCGACCCCCACTGCATGAACTAGATCAAGGTCAAGTTATCGGCTCTACCTTAGGATGGCAGTCTTTGGTAGATTCATTAAGTTACCAATATTGCTTATTGCTTTCATTATTCATCTAAATTATAGCAATATCACTCTGCCCGATTGAGATTGATCTAGATCGGCCTTATATCTTGTTTAGCCCATCGTTTATTAATCCGAAACTGATCTAATCTATACATTAAACGATGAGTTACGTTTTATCGGTTGTTTTACATCAATCTTGATCGTGCATAGCGTGCGGTTAAAGCTTGTTACGTCTTGAGTAGATTTATTGGCTAGCGAGAACCGTTCCATGGTCCATTATCATGGCCTATGTGATTCTGCCTCACACCCCACTATTAGCACTGTGGAGTGGGGATCGTTATTTGATAGATCTATTCCTGATAAGGCATGACTTTAGCTGTGCGTTATGCATGAATCGGCTGTTTTAGCCGATATCAAGTGCTTTCACGAATAGTTCACATCATGAGACCGTTGAAGTAAAGATAGGTTGAAAGATGTGTTAGCCCCATGATCTTATTATTGTATTACGGCCTACATGATTCTGCCTCATGCCCCACTGGTCATAGCAATAGATGAGATCTAACATGTTCACTAGATTTATCTTTATCAAACGGGTAAATGATGTTGAATTGTTTCTTTATATAAAAAGGGGTTCGGTTACTTGTAATCATTGGCTCAGCATAAACCAATCATTGTTGATATCTTATTGCCATTGATTAATATTTGTTCAAATAACGACATTTACCCTGAATGATAACCGATTCTTCCTATACAACCCAATGAGCTTTAACCTATTTATTCTCATAAATATGCTGGATTTGACTGTTTAGCCGATCTTCTTTCATATCGGCTCTCATAGCCGCACATTCGGGACTGTCTGGTAACACCGGCAAGTTCTGCCCTTAATTACTGATGAACTTTCTCTCCTTGTCAATTATAGGGTCAAATTGACTGGCACGTCTTAGGAGGAGTGCACAGGATCGACCACCCCTGCGCTAAAGCTAGGCGGATCTATAGCTCCATTGAGCAGACCCTTCCAGCTTGCTGCGTGTGTCCACGGCACAGGATGAAAATTCTATGTCGACCGAACTCCTTCATTTTAAACATGCTGATCCATGTTGTCATGTTGATGACTTAAACATTCATGGATAGACTGGCAGTTGGCTTCAGATTGCCTAAACTCTGAATATTGATTGTAGCACAAGGGGCAATTACGTCTTGTAGACAGTTTCATACCATCATTCTAGCAGTGCCTGAAGAAAGGTCAGTTCTAATGTAACTTAGCTTGCTCTCTTTCATACCTTTCTTTTTCACACCGATGCTCATACTCTTCCTCTTTAAGCCAGCATTGATAGTCCTCCTTCTAGCATTGCCACTTATTCAACAAGATCCTAAAAGTCACACAAGGACGCACCACACTAGCCCTATAGGTCTCACCTTGCTTATATCGGCTCTTTTGCTAATCACGATGTTGCTTATCCTTCTTATACTCATTAGTCGATATCTGAACCTCGGGGTCAGCTGACCCATCTTCTTTGGCCTTAGCCGTTGTCAAGACCTTTGTCTTCCCTTTGGCCAAATGAAAATCCACCATATGAACCTCTAGAAAATGATGCCCATCTATGTCCACTACCGATTTCTTGGCTAGCTCAAACTTGATCTTCCCTTGTTCAATGGCCTTCTAAATATTCAAGTGGAAGATTCTGCATTCATTAGTGTTATGATTAGTAGCATTGTGGAACTTGCAGTACTTCTTCCCTTTAAGTTCTCCAGCCGAAGGGATCACATAATTTGTAGGTAATTTCAACTGCTTCTTTTCTAGCAGCAAATCAAAGATGTTATCGGCCTTCTTGATGTCAAAATCATAGGCGTTTTTTGTTTCCTTCACACAAGGACAAGATACATGAGCCTTGCCCCATGTCTACTCGACGGTTGCAACTTCTAGATCATCTTCATTAGAGTCTACATCATATGGATCAGACATAGCAGCAATACTCTTCAAATATTTCTCCTTGTGCATGGTCCAAAGCGGGTCTTCAAAAGCAGACACTCTTTGAATTAGGTGAGCCAAATTCTTGAATTCTTTGCCATTAAACTTCTCTCTGATTACTGGAGACATCCCTTGAAGGGCCAATTCTACCAATTGGCCTTTAGACATATTCAATAAGTAGCAACGACTCCTCTAAATCTCTAAATGAACTCAGAGTCTGACTCATTGTTTCTTTGTCTCATGTTTGTCAAATCTAAAATCTTCTTCTCTCCTGTCCCACTATAGAAGTATGCATGGAACGTGTTCTCTAGATCGGCCCATCCAATGATTGAGTTTGGTTCAAGTGATGAAAACCAACTAAAGGCTAACCTAGACAGGGACAAGGGGAAGAATCAAACTTTGCGTGCCTTCTCAACAGATGCATCTCCTAGCTGAACGAGATAGAGGCTAATATGCTCCATGGTTGTCATCTCATCTATACCTGTGAATTTGGAGAAATCTAGGACTCTGTAGCATGGAGGGAGTTACACAATATCATACCAAGCTAGGTATGGACGTTGGTAGGAGCCAATTTGATTTTTAGGTTTCAAACCAAACTAGCTCTACATCATAGCAGTTATCCTGTTGACCAATTCATTAGCATTCATGCCAGCAACCTGTTGTCTTGGATGACCTTAAATCTAGGCTTGAGAGCCCTGTGCTTGCAGCTATTGACCCTAAGCCTAAGACTGCAGCCCTTGAACTTGAGATTGCTGGAGTTGCTGAGCATTATAGTTGTATGGATTCTGATACCTAGGATGTGGTGGAAGCTCGTACGTGCTATCATCAGAAACCAAGTGATATCCTTCTAGGTAGTCGATCTGAGCATTATGAGTCGCATACCCCTGCAATCGACTATTGTAATAATTTGGATCAACATCCCTGATGCTCCTCTAAACTAATAGAGCAATTTTATGGGCCAACTATGGCGTCTGATAGGAAGTACTGAATCTCCTCTGAGCCGGCCATTGCACAACCTATTGAGTAGCTAGTGAGGTTGGCTGCTGGACTGAATAAACTAGGTTATGTGAAAGGGGCATTTGGTGATTGCTGAGTTGGTGATTGCCCCCTATCATCTGACCTTGCCTCCTTGCTTTTGGTAGGGCTTGACCTTGCCCCCTGCTATTGGCAAGGCTTGATCTTGCCCCCTACTGTTGGTTGAGCTTAAAGATCTTGAGCTTGTCCTCTTGGAAGCTGTTGTGGCAATGACTACTGATACTACTCACCATTCAGCTATTGACTAGAACTAGCCACACTAGTTCCGACAGCCGAAGGATTTAAGCCATTAAAATATGTTGGTCCTACTTGATCAACTGGCACTCTAGAGAACACTTCTTTCATGACATTGCCAATTGTATTGGCTAACACCTGATTGTGATTCGTAAAGGCTTCGTGAATAGTCTTGTGGACCATCTGGGTAGCAACTCTAGCTTCAGCCTCCTTGTTCAGATCGCTCTATCTATCTAGGAGGACTCTCAGTAGCGGAGTCTTCTGAATGACTAAATCATGCGTACTACTATAAGACCGTAGACACTTCTCTTAGAACTCCTCCGCTGCCTTATCGATGAGCGCCCTTTGCTCATTGGGCAAGTCTTCGAGGTTGACCTTGAGGATCATTTGGTTATCCATGTTGATGATTGTGGTCCCACCGAGCATGCCAATTCATGTTGACAGCAAAAATGGTCACCTCGCTGCCAACACAGCAAGCCAGGAGAAACCATGTGGAGCAGATCCCAAAAGCTCTCTTCGGGCATAAAGAGGACACATGACTAGATGGTCATGACCTAGGGCGTGCCAGTCAATTTGACCCTGTAATTGACAAGGAGGAAAGATTGATCAGTAATTTAAAGTGGAACATGTTGGTGTTATTATAGATAGTTCCAAATGTGCGGCTAAGTAGCCAGTGAGATAAGGCTATCGACTAGAAAGTTGATATCCAACATGTTCATGATGCATGATAAGTAAAATAAGCATATCGGTAATTATCAGTTATTCAAGTGTATATATCTAAATAGCCGATGATCATGAGAGCATGCAAAGGTATGATGGATAAACATGAAAGCATCTATATTCATTGAGAAAACATACTAGCTTTTTACCAGGATAAGAATAAGTACAAGCATATGAAATAGCCAATATATTCTCAATGCGCAGGCTATCGGCTAAAATAGCTGATTCCAAAGAGAGTAGACTCATATATAACATGCAAGCACTCAACCATTAAACATGGATAGACTCGTACGCCTATCAAATCTAATCTACTATCTCCAACAATGGGGTTCGAGCCAGACCAATGCATCCATGATAAAGATAACAGATTAAATCTTCGAAGAATATGAGTCTATTCATAGTTAACAGAATCGTGAAAGCATATTACGATCGTCAAAGCACGGGCGATCGGCTAAATAGCCGATGCGAACATAGCATGCAGCCAGAGGCTATGTTTGACCATAAGCAAGACTTACTACCTGGTAAATTCCAATCTATAGTGCTAACAGTTGGGGTCGACCAGATCGATGGTAGCCATAATAGTAGCTCTAGACTAGATTTCATCAACTAGCAAGCTTACTTAGGGTCAAACATGTTCTGACCACATGCTATCTTCAATTAAGATTGGGACAAAATGGCTAATCTAGCCAAAACCATCATCAGAGTGAGATATAAACATATTAAAGCAAAAAGATGATAGTTTAAAGAAGTAGAAAGCCGATTCATTTCAATCTTAATTGGGGAAGGGGTGATATTATTACAAATACTAAATATACTAATTATAACAAGGTCGATAACTAGCAAATCTATGAAAAACAGCAAGGAAACCCTACCAATCTTAATAGATTTAATTGATAACTAATCCATATCAAAATTTGTACAAGATCAAGCTGAACTGATGCAACCTTACAAATTATGATAAGAATTGAAGGATAACTTGTATAAAAAATTATAAGAGATCGAGCCAGACTGATGCAACCTTATAATTACTGATGATAACTAACTTATACAAAGCTTGCAAGAGGTCAGACCTAACCGATGCAGCCTTACAAACAAAGTATAAGTCGGGATGGATACTCACAAACAAACTAGAGGTCAAACACAACCGATGTAGCCCTACCTATCGAAGAACTCGCTGAAATCTACTCTACACCTACTCCTAAGGGGTGGCGTAAGCCGAAAAGTAAAGGTACTTGTTTGGTTGATCGATGAGAGATGTCTATTACAATAGCCAGGATCTAATATTTATACCCGAGGCTTGATTATGAGTCCTGGTTGAACAAGACCGGTTACAAAACTTAGAAAATAAAATACCTTAAATTGAGATAACTTGGACTTTAATCGTTTCCTTTCTGTGAAGTGCGACGTGTCTCTTTGCTTCATGTCATGCCACCTCCGTTGATAGGGCCTATCCCTTGAGATGACATCACCTTACCCGACTGTTCCTGATGGTAATTTGGTTATCTGATTTTGCTAAATATCTCAGCTTTCCTTGATAAACCCCGAAACTTAGGATTTTCACACCCGAACCAAATTTTGGTGTCAACAGCAGCACAACCAAAGCGTAAAGCTTCCATGGGTCTATCTCAAAAGGTTACTTCATGTAAGAAAGTATGTAGGAATTCAGGGGCCTGTCGCTCAAGTAAGTGTTTCAGCACTCTCTCAAATCCAAGCCTATTAACCTCTTCTGAAGCCCGACTCACTTTATTGCTTCATTGACCATCCTCAGCTAGTTGGGGATCAGGAAGGGAGCAATGAAAACGCCAATAGAGGCTTAGTTATTTCTTCTATCAAAGAACTTTACTAGGCAGCCGATGGTAAATTTTGATCGCATCTTATAGTCTTCTATATTTAGATTTTAACTCTCAGATTGCTACCCTTTTTGAATGCAGGCTCTGGACTAGGGCTAAACAAAGATGTCTCACTTGATCAGGGATCTATCCAAGGTGCCAACCAAGTGACTAGTAGAGATGACCATGAAAGGACTCTAGATCAAGCTGATGGTATATCACCATATTTCTTTCCCACTTTCATATTCACCATCGTTTCTGACCAACTCTCTTTAGCAGAAGTTTAGGGGCTAATTGAGATTTCTGATGATGACCTAGGTACACCTTCAGCCACCTTTCCTCCTCCCAATGATCTAGAGAAAGAGGTATATGTTGCACTTCCAATAACTTCTCAAATTAGGGATTCCACTGTCTTAACACGTCCTTGTGGGTGTAGGGTCTACCTTCTTTGAGTGTTTTCTCATTTGATGTCAAGGATTATGTAAATGAGGGCGAAGTTGTTTTTGTCCCTAAGCCTTAGCAAGGAGAAATCAACTTATCCGATGTAGTTAAGGATCTAGTTAAGGATGCGAGGCCACTCAACGATCTTTTTTGGCAATTAGAAGAGAATTAAACCAATTCCTCCTTGACATTTTATCGCCTGCTGCCTTCATTAAGGATCATGCTCCTAAAGTCATCCGAACAAAGCAATGGCTAGCCAAACATGAAGCCTAGGACAGTCTAGGGGTTCAAGAAGAGGCAATGAAGCAAGAAATGGTGAAGCTAAAGGAGTTGATGGATAATCTGAAAAATGCTTCCCCTAGAATCTAGGAAGAGCTTAACCATCTGAGGACCGAGCGAGAGGCACTGATGAAGCTAAAAGGAATCGACGCTTTAATCCAAATCAAAGAAGATAGTCTAGCCCTACTTCCAACGATGATAGCTGAGAAAAAGGCCAAAATGACTACTAAATTCAATGATCTCAAGGCCGTTTGTGACAAAAAGAATAAAGTCGTCCTTGGGTCAGCCACCGAAGACAATCAGCTAATTTTGGAAGCCGACGCTATTCGTCTGGATGCCTTGAACGTAGTTTGAGTGGCCTTGAATATGTAACCTCAAATCTAATGCACCAATTGACATAATTCCTCGCCATGTACGAACTCCTTGTAATCATTAGTTGTCGTATTGGCGATCAATTCCTGTCCTGATTATCTCTGTTTGGCCTACCATAGTTGTTTTAGCCATTTTCTTCTTAGTCAATTGAAATTTGTCGACTGATCCTAGGGATAACTCTCCGGACGTGCATGAAGACACAAAACTACGGTGAATAAGCTTTTAGGCCCATGACCCAGAACTGAACGAAGGTATAAAGAATTCCAATAAATGAAATTTTTTAGTCTACGACGCCTGTAACCGTTGCTTTCTTATTTGGCCACATGCGGCTCCCTCGATCTTTGGAATGGCCTCTCGCCTTTCCATTAACTGCATTTCAATCCAACGTGGCCCGATAAACCTATTCATACTTGTCTCGGCATAAATATACATTATAGGGGATAGTTGAGAGGTCACATCTGTACTCGTCTTCATTCTTGCCACTACACAACTCCCCGTTTCTAGTCTTCAGATCTAAAGAATCCATCTTATCAAGAGCAATGGTGGATGGCAAGCGCCCTGCTGGTGATGTACCAGAAGAGGATCTTCCTCCATGCTAGCGCCTCTGCATCCCGAGGTATGTTGGATTATATTCCAAATTTTCTGATAATTATCTGAACATAGCGATTCTTTGCTTCGCAAAACTGTCACTTAGGCCAGCGTCCAAAATTTGCTGGCAAGATTTGAGTCATGGCCAGCGACATCAGTGGCCTCCTCCAACGATTCCTCTAATTCGTATAATGGAGATGACGCACGGCGTTATCCTCATGAGCGAAACAAGGTGATGGGTCATCATTGTGAGGAGACCCGCAAAACTGAGCGCCTGGAGCTACTTTGAATGCCTCCCAAACCGCTCTCTCCACTATAGAGGGGGAGAGTAGCGCCGCTCGAGTGTGACTAGCAGAATTTGACGCTAGGGTTGCAGGTAGGATTCTCAGAAGAAGCCCTGCCCCTTTATCATTTTACTTCATTGTGCTCTTCTTGATGATTCATGTTCTTCTTATTGTAGCCCTGACAGAGCAGTTGGAGGCCCTCCAATTGGTGGCAAACAATGCAGTTGGGGCTTTGAACGCCTGGGGTGACTTGCTGGTGAATCATCTCCAAGACATCCCCATGCATGCTAGGGAGATCGCCCTTCACGACGTCCACCACGGGGCCATGGTTGCTCCGACCATCGCCCAGGTGCGCTCTGGGCATGAGCTTCGATGGCTGCAGCCCAGTTTCGCAAATGGCAACAACCACCATGACTTGGTGATGGAATTTGAAGGGGCCCCTGACATCATGGTGATTACTTCTTCGGCTGAAGGAATTGTGAATAATGTTTTCTTCAGCACTTAGTTTGTACTTAGGAATATGAATGAATGAATGAGGATCTTTAGTCAATTTCCCTTGTGTTTATTCCTTATTTGATTCAGCATGAATACCTCCAGAGATGATCTTGCAATGACGACGACACACCTCTGAATTGATCCCATGCGATTTATTTTCTTTTATTTTTGCACTGTTGGCGATGCATGCCGCACCAGCTTCTGCCACCTTAGGCTAAATTAGGATCATATATTTCTGTTCTAAAGGTGACACTCTATGAGTACTAGTTGTCAGCACTTGATGACAATCCAAACTGATCATTCTTTATAAGAAATGTTCTTCAAAATTGCCGGTGATATCCTTGAAGATCAAATTACTCATCACAAAGTATTTAAAATCCTCGACTGTCAAATCCTTAAAACATAACATGTCTACGTCCAATATTGCTTCCTAGACACAGAACATCTATATTCCATAAAGTAATTTGTGAAGAAAATGCTCAGCCATTCCACGATGATTAACTAAGAAATTTATTAGAACAAACTCAAAGAGCAAATTGCTTGGATCGGCTGTTGGCGTTCATCGTTGATCGTGATAATGCCTCCTTTGCAGACTCTGCTAGAGAAGCACTCACAATCTTCAAATTCCCAGTATGCTAGCTCAGCAGTTGCCATGCTTATGGAGGTGTTGGCTTGAACAACTTCAACATTTTCTCCCTACCATTATTTAAGGCATTGGTGCATTGTTGAAGGAATGCAGCAATGAACATGGATCCAGTCATGACCCAAGAGCAGACTGCACATCCCTTTGCCATCGATGATGAAGAAAGTAGTAGGTAGGGTTTTACTCCCAATTGTCAATTCGATGCTAACTGTCCCTTGGGTCTTGGACGCATTACCACCAAAGTCCTTTAGCATCATGTCAGTCTCCAGCAAATCTCTAGGACCTTTTCCAAGCTTACAGAACATAGTATAGGGCATCAGATTGACAGCAGCACCTCCATTAACTAACATCTTACCATCGGCTTCCCATTGACAAATCCTTTCATGTGTAAAGCCTTTAAGTGCCTATGCTGAGATAGTTTGTCAAATATTGCTTGTTGGGATTGGAGGGTTAACTGAACCACTGCTTCTCCCAATTCTTCTTCATCATTCTTGGAAGAAGCCCTGAACTCCATGGATAGGATGAAAACCATATCAATATTAGCCGTTGGCTTACCCTTGTTGGTTGTTTGCTTGATGCACCATGCCCTAGGTTTGTTATATTTCTGAGCTTGTAATTCTCTGTTCTTTTGACTCCTTGTCATACCTCCTGGACACCATTGACCCTCGTGCCAAAAATACTTTTTTTCTCTTTCATCACGATCGGCCCAGTTTTGATCATGCACACGCTTACCTAGTTTTGATCATACACACGCTTACCTAGGTGATTGTGAACTCCTCCATTTTTTATGTGCCGATCCATATCGTTAGATTGATGACATAAACATTTATTGATAGACTGACGATTAGCTTGAGATTGTCTGAACTCTAAATACTGATTGCTGGATTCGGGGCAGGTACAACTTGTAGGCAATTTCAAACCTTTATTTCAATAGTGCTTGAAGAAAGGACAGTTCCAATGTAACTCAACTTGCTCTCTTCATACCTTTCTTCTTCACACCAACTCTCATATTCTTCCTCCTTAAGCCAGCGTTGGTAGTCCCTCTCCTTCTAGAGTTGCCACTTGTTCAACAAGATCTTGGAAGTCACACGAGGATGAATAGCACCAGCCCTGGAGGTCTCACCTTGTTCGTAGCGGCTCTTTTGCTGATCGCGTTGTTGCTTAGCCT
This sequence comes from Miscanthus floridulus, assembly GCF_019320115.1. NCBI lineage: Eukaryota > Viridiplantae > Streptophyta > Magnoliopsida > Poales > Poaceae > Miscanthus > Miscanthus floridulus. The sequence continues at coordinate 66,444,329 of NC_089588.1, read as the reverse complement.
TCTTGTACTCATTAGCTGATATCTGAACTGTAACACCCTAGGTGTTAAGCATGCATTTGGCATTGGCATTGCATGAGCACAAGCATCATTGATCATTCATGAGCATGAGCATCTCAAATTTTATCTCTATGATTGCTTATATCACATGTGTTTGTCACTAAATGCTTTACTTATGCTAGGGTTTACATGTGACCAATGTATAAAATGCTTGTGGGACCCTAGGAGTACCTTAAACATACTTAGAATGTCACACGGAGCAACTTTGGAATTCATGACTTGGACCATATTGGCCTCTAAGTCATGGTTATAGTGTAAGCTACCATTTTCATGTTACCACTATGACCAAAGTTGAACTATACCATAGAAACTTTGCATGGCTATGCAACCTTAAGCAAAGTTGTAGTACTTGACTAGAGTAAGAACTTTTATTTTTGGGTCAAGAGCTAATTCAGTGCCTAACATGGTCAAATAGGGTTCACAAAAATCATCAAAATACTATTTTCAACTTAGAAAAATTTGAACCTTTTGGTATGTATTGCCCCCTAACTATAGATCAGATCCATCGAACTAGAAACTCAATTCCACACTACTACTGAGTCGTCGGACTTATCCACCTGAGGGATTCGTGGAATTTCCATTTTTGAATTGCGTTGGGGGAAATCTACCAAAGCTAGGCAGATAGATAGACTCCTTTCCCGCTGCTAAGGGAGAGCAAGAAACTCAATCACATGATTTTTCACTAGCACCCTTTTTTTGTGGGTACTAAGAGTCCTCTCACTACCAACTAGCAGACATCATCATCTAGCTGGGTCTTGCCGGTATCAACAACGAGAAAGAAGAACCAAATGGAAACAACAACTAACTATGGCTCTTGGCCCAGACAACGTCCTAGGCATAGGGGAGATCAAAACAAGAAGTCATGCCTAGACGACGACGCCCGTCCTGGGCTACAATAAGTAGATCGAGAGGTCGTTCCAAGTCATGAACTGAGTTTCAGTTTTGATGTACCCTACTTTGAAACTTTGTAATTTGAAAACTATGGTGAATTAGACGTTACTCCGTAAAGCAAAGTTGGAGTTTACATGTAGCTCTATGACTTTTAGTAATGGAGTTTTTGCTAACTCACCACAGATTAGGAGATAGAGGTGGATGAACTTGCACTGTCAGGTGCATTCATCAGGGTCTGATGCCGTTTCGACGCTGGTGTCAGTGGCCGATCAGGGGCAGGCTAGGCGCACCGCATGGTGGCCGTACACTGGCGCTGGCCTGGCTGGTTAGGCTAGCGTGGGGAGAAAAGGTATGAACCTCTACTGCTCACGCCATTTTGCTCTCGCACCCCACTCTCTCTCACCCATGCCAGAGCAAATCGGAGCACCGTGCTGTCGCGCCATCGCCATCGCTCCACTATGCCTGCTCACCGCTGTCGTAGCTCCACCACTAAATTCCTTGTGCCAATAGCTCCGCCACCTCCACCTCTACCTCCTCGAACCACTACTACCTCACGTCGCGCCTTGGTAAGACCCCATTTCGCCTCACCACCACCGTGCCATCACCGGAGCATCGCCGCGCTCTCAGCTCGCCATGGCCAGCTTACACGGAAGCACCTCCGCTCGCTCTCTCTCTCTAGTCTCGTCTTCCCTCTAACCCTAGTAACTCATGCTGGTGATTGATTAGCTCTACTGCCATGTGTTCACTGGAACGTGGTAGCGCACCGCCGTGCCATTGCCGCTGCCGAGACCTTCACGTGGTCGGAGTTCACCGCCGCATTGTTAGAACCCTAACCCACGCTAGCTAGCTTTGTTAGGTTACCTTGAAGCCATAACACGCCTCGCTTGAGCACACCGCGGCTGGAGAACGCCAGCATACCGTCGTCCGCCATCGCTATCGGCGAAGGTGCTCTAGTGCACCGCCAGTCCAACGAGGGGTACCACTAGGTGCGGGGGATCACGGGTAATGCAACGGTGAAGATGCTACCGTCAGAGACCTCGCCGTCGGCGAGTTCTTACCGGTCAGCACCATCCCCTATCCTAGTCTCACCGATGGGTGGGTCCCATTGACCGCAGGCCCCAGCTGTCAGCCTATGTGTTTTGATTTTCTGATTTATTTTCCAGATTTGAATGTATGTTTCAAAAATTCATGTCTCAAGCTAGGAGTGTCCAATTTTGGTGAACCAATTTTTTTTGGATTCCTCATGAAGGGTAGTATTTGATAAAAATATGAAATGCACTATTTCTGGTATTTTTCTAGGAGAATAAAATGGAGCTAGATAAATGCTTATTAAATGTTTTCAATCTTGTAAAATGCATAACTTGAGCTAGGAAAGTGATAAAATTGTGATTCCAATTTTGCTAATCTTGTGTTGATATGCTATAGCTAAGAAAAATACTAAACCTATAGTAAGCATACTTGGAATATGATCTTCCTATTTAATCTTAAATAATTGCTAGTTTCTAGTGAAAATAAATGGGGCAAAAATACATAACTAATGATCATGCAAATTTTTATACCATGTTATGGTACTAAGATGCATGCAAGAAAAAATATAAAACCTGTTGTTTGACACTTTTCACTAGGCTAAACTATTTTTGATAAAATGAGCCTAGGCAACTTGTCATTTTTGTAGAGATGGCTATACTTATCCAAATGGCATAAAATTTGTATAGAAGACTTTTGGGGACATAAGTAGGCTACTATAATTTTCCTAGAATTTATGGTGCATTTGAATATATTTTCCTTATTTCACCTTGGTGTCCAAATAAATTAATAAATGAATTTAAAGAAATTATTTGAGCTTGACCATCATGTTTTCTAGAGTGTGTATGATGCCTATGAACTGGTGGTACCATTGGTTGTGCCCAAATTTGGATGCTTGTATGCAGTGAAATATTAATTGCTCTATAATTCAATTTTAGTGACTGTTTGGACAGTGTCAGTTGTGAAGTAAATTGCATAGGTAAAACGATGTTTGCTATGAATATTTTGAATAACAAAGTTGTATATAACTTACTTATATTGCTTGTGTCAAATTTTCATGGTAATAGGCTAAATGGTTTGAGAGTTATAGCTGTTAGAAGTTGGTCTCCAGAAATCCTTATTCTTTGGAAATTTCAAGATAGACCGAGGAAGTTTACTTATTTTGACTAGGATAATGGTTGAATCACCTTTTGGTGATTAAATGAAAGTTGTAGGCAATTTTATAAGATTTCTATAAAGTTTGAGATCATAGTATTTGGTTGAGTAGAACTTCAGATATAGCCAAAATAATTAGCTGCTGTTTACAGTAGGAAATGACTAAGTCAATTGTAGTTGTTTGTCTTATGTGATGCTTGTGTAGATGCTTAGGCTAATTGAGATTAGTTGTTAGCTGCAGGTTCTAGGCCTCTTACAGATGATGAAGAACTTTACCTTAGGTTGTTAGAACTTGGTGAGTGTATGTTTCTTGTATTATAGAAGAGATATGTACCTACTCAGTAAAGATCAATTAGAAGAAAGTTATACATCTACCTTGCCAATGAATTTTAAACTTATCATACCACTTGCGGATAACCATGATTAGGCATATGAAATTTATCATCTCATCTCTTATGCATTCATGATACTCATTTGTGCATATACATGCAATAGGTTCCCCGGAAGGAGTGACGCTTCTTAAGTTCGAACCCGAGCATCAAGAGGAGGAGCAAGCAGCCCAGGAGCAGGTAGTTCTGGTGGAATGAGGAGTCAATGCACAAGATCTTCCTGAGTGTCCTAACCACCAACCTCCCTCATTCTTGAAAGGCAAGCCCTAGAGCATTATAAGCCTCCGATGTTTTTACAAATATCACTTGCGTCCCTTATGTTTAATGCATTATGTTATAGGAGTTGATTGGAACCACTTGATGCATAGAACTACCTTGTCTAGATAAATATATCTTCAATCCTTTGTAGGCCTAGGATCGAATATATGCTTAGCCTTGCTTAGTCCGGTAGAAGTCGGGTGATTTCCTGTCACCTACAAGATATAGGTATATATCTGATCATGGCTGGCTATAATTGCTATCACGGAAATAACCTTGTGTTGATGAATGAAAAGGAGACCGGACGGGATTGTGATAGAGAAGCACAAGGCATGGAGGTCTTGGTGCCTATTTATCCCCACCAGTGTCGGTTAAGGACCGATTCACTGTACGTCCTCATGTCATGTTGAACACATGCGTAGCACTTAGTTGGTCAGATAAGTCATTCCGACCGCGAAGCCGAGTAGCTCAATACAGGCCAGGCCCCGGTAAGTGAAAGTGCGCACACTAGAGATAGTAAGGATGTGCAGAGAGCCAATGGTGTGAGTCCAAGGATGGGTTTGAGTCCTGATCTTCCTGGTAGATTAGTAGAATCTCTAAGGGTGCGGCGCTGATCGGACCCACAAAGTTGGTTCCTGAGTCGTACCAAAGGTGACCCAATGCGACCTCGACGGGGAAGTATGGGTTTGTGTTAGGAATAATTCCCTAGCTAGGTAGGAATCGATTTGAATCGCCATCTCTCCCGGATAGTGAGAACTTGACTAAGCAGCGGCAACATAGAGTAACTTAATGGAAACTTGATGGTTATGATGATGCTCAATTATTATACCAGATATGGTTACTAATGCTTGTTAGCTTAATTAAGTGATTGTTCTAGTATAGGTGCTAATCTAGAGATGCTTAGTTGAATAGGTATTCAAATTGATGCTAGAGGTACTAAATCTCCAAGTTATGTTACTTAAGCTTTTATGCAAAATGTTGTCAAGCTAACTCCACCAATAAAGCCTTACATACTCCTTGGTGTCATATTATTTATGGTTTATGATGGGTAAGTCTAGCTGAGTACATTCTCATACTCAGGGTTTATTCCCTCTTGTTGCAGATGACATGATGTATCATGGGTATTATAAGAACTACCTTCATCATACCATGAATGAGGTCTAAACCATGGGGCATGGTACTCCTATGATATCCTCTCTATTCTACTCTTGCTAGAAATGATCGTGGTACTGGCATGTATTTGAACTAAGTGTGATGTTGATGTCAAACTACTTTGCTTCCGCTATTTAAACTTGGTTTGTAATAACTATGTGAACTCTGATGTATGTGAGAATCTTGTGAACTATTTGTGAACTGTGATGTAACATGTGACTGGTTGTGTTGAATCATGTATGATCTTGGTTTGTATGTTGGTTTGTTTGAGATCCTTCATGATTTCATCGGACTACCATGTTTATATGGGCTCAAGTATGACGGTTTGATCACTTCGGTGATTGCTATTGTACTTGTGCTCTTATAGATTGGACGGTTTTGTTACATGAACCTTGGGGTCGACTGACCCATCTTCTTTGGCCTTAGCCGATGTCAAGACCTTTGTCTTTCCTGTAGCCAACTGGAACTCTACCATATGTACCTCTAGAAAAGGATGCTTATCTATGTCCATTATTGGTTTCTTAGCTGGCTCAAACTTGATCTTCCCTTGTTCAATGGCCTTTTAAATATATAATCAGAAGATTCTACACTCATTAGTGTTATGATTAGTAGCATTATGAAACTTGTAGTATTTCTTCCCTTTGAGTTCTCCAGCCGAAGGGATCACATGATATGCGGGTAACTTCAATTGCTTGTTCTCCAGCAGCAAATCAAAGATCTTATCGGCCTTCTTGACGTCAAAATCATAGGCACTTTCTATTTCTTTCACCCATGGACAAGATACAGGAGCCTTGCCCCAAGTCCATTTGGTGGTTGTAACTTCTAGATTGTCTTCATCAGAGTCTGCATCGTATGGATTAGACATGGCTGTAGTCCCCTTCAAATATTTCTCATTGTGCATGGTCTAAAGCTAGCCTTCAAAAGCAGACACTCTCTGAACTAAGTGAGCCAAGTTTTCAAATTCCTGGCCATTAAACTTCTCTCTAATTACTGAAGACATCCCTTGAAGGGCCAATTCAGCCAATTGGCCATTAGACAGATTCAATGAATAGCAACGCCTCCTTACTTCTCTGAATCTCTGAATAAATTTAGAGCCTGACTCACTATTCCTCTACCTTATGTTTGTCAAATCTGTACTCTTCTTGTCTCATGTCCCACTATAGAAGTATGCATGGAACTTGTTTTCTAGATCAGCCCCTCTAGTAATTGAGTTTGGTTCAAGTGATGAAAACCAACTGAAGGCTGGTCTAAACAAGGACAAGGGGAAGAACCGAACTCTATGTGCCTCCTCAATAGATGCATCTCAAAGCTTAACAAGATAGTGGCTGATATGCTCCATGGTTGACATCTCATCTATCCTAGTGAACTTGGAGAAATCAGGGACTCTGTAGCATTGGGGAAGCTATACAATATCATACCAGGCTAGATACGGATGATAGTAAGAGAAAATCTGATTCTTAGGCTTCAACCTGAACTGGCTCTGCATCATAGCTGTTATCCTATTGACTAAGTCATCAGCGTTCATGCAGCAACTTGTTGCCTCGACTGTGCTTGGATTTGAGCTTCAGAGCCTTGTACTTGAAGTTGTTGACCTTGCGCCTGAGGCTGTTGCACTTCAACCTGAGATTGTTGTCCTTGGCCCTGAAGCTTCTAAAGTTGTTGTGCATTATAATTATAAGGATTCTGGTACCCAGGATGTGGCAAAAGCTCATATGTGCCAGCATTAGAAACCAGATGGTATCCCTCCAAGTAGTTGATTTGAGCATTGTGAGTTGCATACCCTTGTAATCAACTATTGTAATAATTCGAATCAACATTCTTGATGATCCTTTGCACTGATGGAGCAATTTTATGTGCCAACTGAGGCGTCTGATAGGAAGTGTTGAATCTTCCCTGAGTTGGCCATTGCACAACCTACTGAGTGATTGGTGAGGTTGGCTGCTGGACTAAATATACTTGATTTTGTCTAGTAGGAGGCTGAGTTGTCTGCATGACAGGGGCATTTGGTGATTACTGAGCTGGTGATTGCCCCCCTATCATCTGATCTTGCCCCCCTACTGTTGCTAGGACTTGACGTTGCCCCCTATTGTTGGTAGGGTTTGACCTTGCCCCTTACTATTGGCTGAGCTTGAAGATCTTGAGCTTGTCCTCCTGGAAGTTGCTGTATTGGTGGCTATTGAAATTGTCCACCATTTGGTTGCTGACTAGAACTAGGTATACTGCTTCCCAAAGCCGAAGGATTATAGCCATCGTAAAGGCTTCATGAACATTCTTATGGACCATCTGGGTAGTAACTCTAGCTTTATCCTCCTTGATTGGATCACTCTGCCCATGCAGGAGGACTCTTCGCAGTGAAGTGTCTTGAACAACTAAATCATGCGTCCTACTATAAGATAGCAGACACATCTCTCAGAACTCCTTTGCTACCTTGTCGATGAGCACCCTTTACTCATCAGGTAGGTCTTCAAGGTTGACCTTGAGGATCATCTGGTCATCCATGTTGATGATTGTGGTCCCACCGGGTGTGCCAAGTCTGTGTTGATGGCAAATAGAGCCTCACCGCCAACATGTTAGCAAGCTGAGAGAAATCGCATGAGGCAGATCCCGAGCTCTCTCCAGGCTTAGGGAGGACATAGGACCGGATGGTCGTGACCTAAGGCGTGCCAATCAATTTGACCCTACAATTGACAAAGAGAGAAAATTGATCAGTAATTTATGGTGGAATATGCTAGTGTTATTCTAGACAGTTCAAATGTGCGGCTAAATAGCCGATGAGATAAGGCTATTGACTAGAGAGTCGATATCCAGCACATTCATGATACATAATAAGTAAAATAAGCATATCGACAATTATCGATTATTCAAGTGTATAGATCTTAATAGCCGATGATCATGAGAGCATGCAAAGGTGTGGTCGATAAACATGAAAGCATAATTGAGAAAACATACTAGCCTTTAACTAAGATAAAAACAAGTACAATCATATGAATAGCCAGTGAATTCTCAATAAGCAGGTTATCGGCTAAAATAGCCGATTCCAGCGAAAGAAGGTTTATAACATGTAGACACTCAACCATTAAACAAGGATAGATTCATAAACCTATCAAATGTAACCTATTATCTCTAACAGTAGGGTTCGACCGGATCGATGGCAGCCATAATAAAGATAACAGATTAAACCTTCAAAGAATATAAATCTATTCACACTTAACGGGATCATGAAAAGCATGTTACGATCATGAAAGCATAGGTGATCAGCTAAATTGCTGATGTGAACATAGCATGTAGCCAGAGGCCATGTTTGACCATAAGCAAGACTTACTACTTGATAATTTCTAATCTATGGTGCTAACAGTGGGGGTGGACTGGATCGATGGCAGCCACAATAGTAGTTCTAGACTAGATTTCATAACTATCAAGCTTACTTTAGATCAAACATGTCCTAACCACATGCTATCTTCGATCAAGGTTGAGACAAAATGACTAATCTAGCTGAAACCATTGTCAAATTGAGATCTAAGCAGAATAAAGCAACAAGATGATGGTTTAAAGAGATATAAAGCCGATCCGTTTCAATCTTAATTGGGTAAGGGGTGATATTGTTACAAATAGTATGGATACTAATTATAACAAGATCGATAACTAGCAAATCTATTAAAAATAGCAAGGAATCCCTACCAATCTTAATAGATTTAACCGATAACTAATCTGTATCAAAATTTGCACGAGATCGAGCCAGACCGATGCAACCTTACAAATTTTGATAAGAATCGAAGGGTAACTTGTATAAAGAACTGTAAGAGATCTAGCCGGACTAATACAACCTTACAGTTAATGACGATAGCTAACTTATTTAAAGCTTGCAAGAGGTCAGACCTAACTGATGCAGCCTTACAACACAAAGTATAAGTCATGACGGATACTCACAAACAAACCAGAGGTTAGATCTAACCGATGTAGCCCTGCTTGCTCGAAGAACTAATCAAAATCTACTCTACTCCTACTCCTAAGGGGTGGCGTAAACCAAAAAGTAAAGGGACTTGTTTGCTTGATTGATGAGAGATGTCCATTACAATAGCCGGGTTCAATATTTATACCCAAGGCTTGACTATGAGTCCTGGTCGAACAAGATATGTTATTGAACATGGAAAAGAAAACAAAACATCCTAAATTAAGAAAACTTGGACCCCAATCTTCCCCTTCTATGGAGTTCGACGTGTCTTCCTGCCTTTCTGCCACCATCTCTCGCCTGTTGAAGTTTATCCTAGGGATATTGTCATCGTCATTCGGCTGATCTTGATGGTAACCTGGTTAGCCAATTTTGCTGAATATTTTAGCTTTCTTTAATAAATCCTAAAACACTAGGCCTTCATGCCCCAAACCAAATTTTGGTGTTAACAAAATTTTTATAAAACCATAGTATCTCATACACCTCAATTGGTGAGCAATTCCTACCAAAGCCAAATATGTCATCTTCCAAATTTCAAGCCTTCTACATAAGCTGCTTGTTATTGTGTTGAGTTTGGTCAAGTCTTTTGACCCTTTTTGATAGATTTATCATGCTCCCAAGATTAAGATCATGTACACTCCACATACACATGCTGCTCCTAAATTGGGAGTACGCAAAAACATGCTTCCATTTTGATCCACCAAAAACTCTTCTCCTACACTAGAAGTAGACAAAAAAATGTTTGTTAGGCAAATACTCCATGTTCTAAAAAATAATGATCTCTCTAATATGTGGTTTAGAAGAAGAGACATGGGCTATGTAGAAAGCCAAGAAAATATGGACACATGAAGTTCCAAGTACAAAAAATGATGAGCACATGAAGGGTCATGTATTGAAAAAAGAGAGAAAGAAATAGCCATGTTCTCAAAAATATAAACCAAAGAAAGAGAGATCATTCATGATAAAGGAGTATAATATTAGTTTGCCACTTTCCACACACATGCACATCTTGATCTAATAGTACGGCACTTCTCTCCTTGGATCCTCAATTTGACTTTACAACATATGCAATACAAGTATGCTATCTTGTTTATCCGTACCTAAAACTCCACATAAGACCTTTTTAGAAGTGGGAGAAAACAAAAGAAGGCAAATCTTCGCTATGCCATGGTAAGGAGTTATACATCATTGAGTGATTTGAGAGTGCCATTTGAAGAGTATCAAGTGATCTATGCTTTTTCATGAGAAAAAACATTTAAAACTCCAAGTTGCTAAGATGTGAAATTGGGAAGATGACTTCGTTCCTAGAACTGTTCCACTTTTCAACAACCTAAGGAAACATGTTAGCTAATGCCACAAATACCACTTGAGTAAAAAAATGTGTTGGAACAACTTTTATGTAAGCCATATATCTTAGGATGTTATGCTCATGATTACTTTTATCTCTAAGCTTTCCTTGAGGATGAGCAAAGGGGTAAGTATGGGGGAGCTTGTTGGTGGTCCTTAACTCCTACTTTTAATCGCCAACACTTGCATAAAATTCACTCGAATGAACACCAAACTTAGTGATAGGGTTTATAACTAATGACTTCAACAAGTTTTGGTGTTTATCCATTTGCAGGAGGGCATTTGTGGAAATACACATAAGGGCTAAAGATGTGCAAGAAAACAAAGCATAAATACCATCTTATGCAAGCACAAAAGAAAGAGGCCCAATCACTAGGCAAAATAGGGCCCAAACTAGGTGGAAAACAAGCCCAAACCCATGTCCAAGCATCTCCAATTAGCGCCAAACCACCATAGGCCTAGTCAAGAAGTCCAAGAGGAGTCAACCATTGAGGATGGGCTCATTTGGGCCCACTAGGGGTGCGGCCACACCCGAGGGCACCCGCCCCCTATCTGGCTCATCTTGGGCCCAACTTTAGTGAGGCGGTGCATTCACTACTACGTAGGATGGTTCTGGAGGTATGGGCTAGGTTCAACATACCTAATGGGTGGTTTGGTGCTTTAATGAGGGGAATATGCCATGGGATCATTCCCCCTCTCCACCTATAAAAGGAGGACCTCTCCCCCTTATTCCAACAACACACCAAGGAGTAGAGCACCAAAGCAAGAGCAAGAGAATGACTCCATGGGCTTAGGCCCTAGCTAGCTATAGAAGAGTAATAGGGAGATATGTGAGGGAGAGTTTAGGGATGTAACACCCTAAAAATTGCATCTTTTGAAATAGAGTTAAAATGATTTAAGTTGGAATTTTTGTGCACATGAAATATAGAAAATAAAATTTTTCATTAATTTAAAATACATCATAAGGTAGCAACATGTTTGAGCATACATGCCATTGCATTTGATTTTATTGGTTGAGTGGTTTTGATTTAAAAGTCAAAATGGTTAAAATGCTTTTGAAAAGGGTTTGAAAATGGCTTTGAAATAAAAGAAAAGAAAGAAAAGAAAATTAGAAAAATAAAAGAATTTATGAAGTTGTAAAGTTTGTTTTGGAAAGCCTAACAAAATTGTCCATTTTTATTTGAGTAGGAGGTATATTTGAAACTATACTTGAATTTGTTTGGAATTTGGCTTTGGATTTGAAAACTAGAATTGGAAAATAATTTGAATTTGAAAAACTCTCTCTCTTCTTTTTTTCAGCCCAGACCCAGAACCGGCCCACTCTTTTTCCTCCTCCCCTTGGCCTGCTCTGCTTCCCTTCCCGGTGTTGGCCCGCTGCTGGCGGCCCAGCCGCCCCTCCTTTCCCCTCCTTCCCGGCCTGGCCCAGTCCCGCGCCCCTTGGCTTCTCTTCCAGCGCGCCCGGCCTGCTCCGCGTGGCCCATCCCGCGCTGGCCCGCTCTGCTCGGCCTCTGCCCCACGCGCTTACAATCGCCCACGTGGCCTAGCTCCCCCGTGGCCACTTCGGCCATTCACCACACGCGCTGTCTCTCCCTCCCTCTCGCTGCGATGTTGGCCCGCTCATCGCGCGCACCCGCACGCGCTTTCCTTCTCCCCGCTGCAACGCTGGCCCCGCCGTCAGACGCCCGCACGCTCCTGTCATTCTCTCCCTTCCCTCACTGTGCCGCTGGCCCCACCCGTCAGCCGACCACATTCTTTCCTTCTTCTTTCTTTCCTTTCTTCCCCGCCCCTTTCCTTCCTCCGCCCCATCGATGGCGCTGCCATGCACGGCAAGTCGCCAGTCCGCCCGCACCCTTATGGCAGGCGACCAATCCTCCCCAGCGCCCCGCTCCCCTTTCCTTCCACTGCAAGCACCCACCGCACCAGTCCATGGCCGCCGCGTGTCGTCTAGTCAGCAGCGTAGTCAAACCGCAGTCAAGCCTTGCACGGTTTGCAATTTAGCCCCCACTTTTTCCAGTAATCAACCCGCAATCCAATCAGTTCAAAATAATTTCTTTTAGGCCATGTTTTTATTCACTTTAGACCCTGTGTGTTCCAGAAATAGTATGCCCAGTCCAAAATTCATTTAAATTCAGATTTTAATTGTTTTAATTCAAATTTGAGTTCAATTATTTACAGAAATGCCACTGAACCTTATTTCATGCGTAACTTTTGCGTTTGAAGTTCGATTTGATCCGTTCGAATTGCGTTAGGATTGTATTTACGTTTTCTACATGTTTATACAATTGTTAGACATGTTTTCAATATCTAAAATTCATGGGTAGATTTAATCTATTATTTAACTAAAGCAAAACCTGTTTAAATCATAATTTATTTGTTTTAACTCCGAAATAGTCCGTTCAAGTTGTGTTTGTTTCATAACGACAAGATCTACGCATTAGTAATGATGTTTACTACATTACTATTTCATAAAATCATAGTTTAAATCATATCTTGATTAATAATTATGCAACTAGGTTTTATACATAAAATATGATTTGTTTTACTTTTGTTTTATAATTTAAATCTAAAATTGACTTAAATCAATCCATATTGTTTATAAAATATCTTTTATATATGAATTCATATGGTTAACATAAACGAAGCCTATAGCTTTCTTTTCCATGTATAACGCAAATCTCTCGGTAGCTGTAACTTTTCAACCATAGCTTCAATTTGCATGCCTCTCGTGACTATGTGTTCATAGTGATGCGTAGAATCGTATATCAATCTCTTTCACTTAATTTTTCTATGATTGGTGTACTATTCTAATATAGATGCAATTGTATGCTATGCATGTATGTGTTTGGATGCTTGTGTGGTGTTCTACGATTGTCCAGTCGGTGAGATACACGTGGTGATCCAAGAAGAAGAAGAAAGACATCGAAGAATAAAGCTTACCGAAGGATCGGTGTGTAAGGCAAGTATAGCATGGGACATCCTTGTTACCTATTCACATTTAAACACTTCATTCATATTGCATGTGTCTCCCTTGTTACCATTAAGGATATCCTAGATATTTGATATCTTGCACCTTGAAACCTTTGGGATATTGCATTGGGTAGTTTTTGCTAGTGCTTAATCAAAACCATGATCTTGTAACTTGACTAATGGTATATGCAACAAACATTAAAACATGACTTTTTAGTAACATGGAAATAGAGGGCTGAAGTGTTTATATGCTTCATATTCCTCTCCCTAAGGACTTATCTATAAGCGATCATCCGGGACTTAAGTACAGCTGTGAGGGCCATATGGCTCTAGCTTTAGCTTAGTATGAGGATCTTTTCTAGCTTGTTAGTGGTTACCTTTTAGGCACGGGGTATGTTTCCTTTGCTGCTAGGAAGTGTGTACTGTGTTGTGATGCCCACGCGTGCCACTCCTAGACATGGGGCACATACACCTGGCGGCCCTAACTTGTTAGACAAATTCTTTGAAAGGCTTCATAGTGAACCCTGCCGACCTTCAATGGAAGTGGGTCAAGAGAATAGCTACCTTGGGTGAAAGGGTAAATCACAACTCACAGTGAACGTGTACAAACTCTACAGAGTATAAAACTGTTATAACAGCCGTGCTCACGGACACGAGCGGCCTTGGACCCTTATGGAATAGAGATGATCACTAATGGATAATGATGATGCTAATAATTAACTGTTTATGCTATACATTATTCATGATTACCTGATCATGTGTTTATGGGAATGATAAATTCTTTGCCACCCAACTGCTTTAAAAGATGATCTATTAAAGCTAATCACAGTAAACCAGTGTCAGCCATTTTGAGCCTCATGAACCCCATGATATAATTGTTAAGTACGATATGTACTTACGCTTGCTTTATTTTTCTGTACTTGGATAAAAATCCCGGATGGGTACCAGATTGCTAGTTTGGAGGAGTTAGGCTTGTGGTCAACCAGTCAGTCATCCCTATGAATTTGGAGTCTTCGCCTGAAGATCGGAGTCAACTTTCCGCTGTCTATACTCTAAGGGTACTTTTCTTTTACTAATACGTTATGTAATAAGTATTGTCTTTTGATATTACCCTGATTTGTGGCTATATGTGAGATTTGACTTCCTAGGCTCACATATAGTGTGTATCTAGTTTTGTCTTTAAAACTGGGTGCTACAAAGTGGTATCAGAGCAATGTTGACTGTAGGACGCAAGCCTAGTTAGAACTGGATGTTTTAGCATGCTTTTATCTTGTTTAGTTCTTGTTTTCTCTCCAACCTTGTTATTTGCTAAAATTTATGCTCACTTCAGCCTCTGTCTGTTATGAAAACTTTGTCTCTATTCTTAATCCTCTATCATTGTCTATATAGATGGATCGTAATGAGGAGACCACTGGTATCAAAGGTCAGGAGGACCAAGCTACATTGTCCTTGACTATATTCGACAAGGAGAAGTTTGTAGCTATGCAACAACAAGCACCAGAAGGTATGGCTCAACCTAAGAGTTTTCAATAGTGCTTGCTACAAAGTCAAACCAACATACCAAAGGGACCAGTGAAGAGACAAGTAGCAGAAGCTTGCAAGAATATGAAGTCCAATGAAGATATTGGAAGAATGGCACATGAATGCCAAGATCACCCATAGCAGAAGCAAGAACAGAAAGTCTAGAAGAAACAGGAGCAAGGAAGTAAAGCAAAGAGAAACTACATCTAAGGAAGATTGAATAATGTGGATATGACGACCACTCATGGAGCTAAGGAGGTTGTGTATTGTTTCATTCCAGTAAACTCAACTTCCGCCATAGTGCTGTTTGATCCCAGCGCGTCACATTCATTTATCTCTAGTGCATACGTAAAGGAACATAAGATAACTATGCTTCTAATGAGGAGACCAGTGATAGTTAAGACCCCAGAAGGAGAAATGAAGGCAAATCACAAATGCCCAAGAGTTAGTCTTAACATCAAAGGAGTAAAATTTGAAGCAAACCTTATTGTATTAGAGTTAGTGGACATTGATGTCATTCTTGGAATAGGATGGCTATCTGCTTATAAAGGAGTGATCAAGTATGCCGAGCTTTTGGTGCTTCTAACAACACTGTCAGGAGAAAGAATTGAGTATGAATGTATTCATCCTGTACCTGAGGACAATGTGGATACAAAGAGAAAGGAGATCTCACCAGAGTCAGAATTAGGAAGCAATCAACATTTGAGTTCTATTACATCGTCACATCTAGCTCCAATCCCTAGTCAGATAAACTCAGACTCTAAAGAATTGGAAGTTTCTCAAGCTAAGGTTACTCCAGTCTTTCCACATGAGGTATGCATAGATGGGTGGACAATCACCTACATGGAGTTTCAACCCCGAAAGATCAAGCGAGCTAAAAAGCGGTCTAGTCAAACAAAGATGAACTTATAGAATCAGCAAGCTGACAATACTCTAAGCAACAATTCTGTGGAGTATGACATCACTAAATATCCAGCTAAGAGAAAGTGTTATCATTGCCAGCAGGAAGGACATTATGTTAAATCTTGCCCACAGAAGAATCAACAAGTACACCAAGGAAATAGTCAAAGTCAGATCACTACCGGACTTTCACCAGGAAGTGTCAGTGATACCCAACCAAAAATAAGCATTTGGTGAAATTAATGAATGAAGAAGTCGTGCTAGACTATCCAAGATCCTTAGTTAAGAATTAGGAATTTGTGCCCCTTTATGTAATAAAAATGATAGTATCGCAAGTTGAGTCGATAATTGAGTTGTGCATCTTTACTGTCTTGTTGAATTGTCATTATGTTTATGCTTATTTTGCATCTTTATAATGATTGCAATGATCTTGTTGGGTGTTCCCACAATTTCATTTAGTTCATAGGTTTAAGGTATAAGGATTAATGAAATAAATAGTTGGGTTACGATTTTCTTCTGTTTTCCTATTCCGTCTTCGGAGCTGCCTATCTTATTCGGTTTATATATCTGATTTTGGATGATCAAAAGTCATGAGGAATTTTTGGACAACAGTAGACTTCAATCACAAGACGATGCAAGCTATACTTTGGTATCCCCTACTTTACCTTATCTTACGGGGGGTAGTCAAGTGGAAGAATTGGTAAGATGAAGTATCATACGTTCGAGTTTGCACAGCGAAAATCAGAGTGCGCAACGGAAGCGTGGTGGTGCCCAAAGATGCAGGAGGAACTCAGAGTTTCAATGAGTTTTGGTTAGAAGTCCAAGAAAAGTTTTATCCAAGATCATAAAGATTTTGGTAGAGCTACTGGACAAGCTTTTAAGTTAGTTTGGATCAAGAGACCTCAGCCAAATATTTGAAGAAATCCAAGAAGAGGTTGACATAAAATCTAGGTATTAGCTTTGTTAGATCAGGACGAGAGCTTTGTATCTACAATAATGCATCTTGTGAAGGTGTAGAATGTGTTCTTATGTGCGTGAGTTGAACTAACATGTTATTTGGAGCTATCCATTGTAGAGCATGGAAGTACCATCTTCTTGAAAGTAAAAGTAATATCTAGGAGGATCACAAGAGTATATAGGACATCTTCACCAAGTTAGTCTTGAGCTTGTGATAACCTCGCTGGAATGAGATTGATTAGGACATGGAAAAATGCTATCACTTCAAGAAGCGAAGTCATGACCAATGCCCTTAGTAATGGAGAATTGTGCTAAGAAGGTTCGAGTGACACCAAGGATTAAGAGTTGTATTCCTAGTTCAAGCAACTTCACTAGGATCATTAATGTTTTGAAGATTGATGGTAGATCATCTTTCGGACCAAGAAGATAAGGAAGCTTTGTTGAAAGGTGAACATATAAAGAGAATTATGGCCTAGTGATTAGGGTTACCGGAGAGTTGTTCGAGATACCTGTCAAAGTTTTGGAATTAGTTAGGCAAATTACTTGGAGTAAGGGCAATAGTTATGCAAAGTAAAGTGGATCTTTAGCAATACGATGGAACTACATGAGGAAGCAAAGAAGAATCCATGGACGGAGTATTCCCATCTCTTAGTCGACGTCTTCCGAATCTCGAGGACGAGATTCATCTTAAGGGGGGTAGAATTGTAATACCCTAAAAATTGCATCTTTTGAAATAGAGTTAAAATGATTTAAGTTGGAATTTTTGTGCACATGAAATATAGAAAATAAAATTTTTCATTAATTTAAAATACATCATAAGGTAGCAACATGTTTGAGCATACATGCCATTGCATTTGATTTTATTGGTTGAGTGGTTTTGATTTAAAAGTCAAAATGGTTAAAAATGCTTTTGAAAAGGGATTGAAAATGGCTTTGAAATAAAAGAAAAGAAAGAAAAGAAAATTAGAAAAATAAAAGTATTTTTAAAGTTGTAAAGTTTGTTTTGGAAAGCCTAACAAAATTGTCCATTTTTATTTGAGTAGGAGGTATATTTGAAACTATACTTTAATTTGTTTGGAATTTGGCTTTGGATTTGAAAACTAGAATTGGAAAAGAATTTGAATTTGAAAAACTCTCTCTCTCTTCTTTTTTTCAGCCCAGACCCAGAACCGGCCCACTCTTTTTCCTCCTCCCCTTGGCCTGCTCTGCTATCCTTTCCGACGTTGGCCTGCTGCTAGCGGCCCAGCCGCCCCTCCTTTCCCCTCCTTCCTAGCCTGTCCTAGTCCCGTGCCCCTTGGCTTCTCTTCCAGCGCGCCTGGCCTGCTCCGCGCGGCCCATCCCGCGCTGGCCCGCTCTGCTCGGCCTCTGCCCCGCGCGCTTACGATCGCCCACGTGGCCCAGCTCCCCTGCGGCCACTTCGGCCATTCACCACACACGCTGTCTCTCCCTCCCTCTCGCTGCGATGTTGGCCCGCTCGTCAGCGCGCACCCGCACGCGCTTTCCTTCTCCATGCTGCAACGCTGGCCCCACCGTCAGACGCCTGCACGCTCCCGCCGTTCTCTCCCTTCCCTCAATGTGCCGCTAGCCCCACCCGTCAGCCGGCCACATTCTTTCCTTCTTCTTTCTTTCCTTTCTTCCCCGCCCCTTTCCTTCCTCCGCCCCGTCGATGGCGCTGTCATGCACGGCAAGCCGCCAGTCCGCCCGCACCCTTATGGCAGGCGACTAATCCTCCCTAACGCCCCGCTCCCCTTTCCTTCCACCGCAAGCACCCACCACACCAGTCCATGGCCGCCACGTGTTGTCCAGTCAGCAGCATAGTCAAACCGCAGTCAAGCCTTGCACGGTTTGCAATTTAGCCCCCACTTTTTCCAGTAATCAACCCGCAATCCAATCAGTTCAAAATAATTTCTTTTAGGCCATGTTTTTATTCAATTTAGACCCTGTGTTTTCTAGAAATAGTATGCCCAGTCCAAAATTCATTTAAATTCAGATTTTAATTGTTTTAATTCAAATTTGAGTTCAATTATTTACAGAAATGCCACTGAACCTTATTTCATGCGTAACTTTTGCGTTTGAAGTTCGATTTGATCCGTTCGAATTGCGTTAGGATCGTATTTACGTTTTCTACATGTTTATACAACTGTTAGACATGTTTTCAATATCTAAAATTCATGGGTAGATTTAATCTATTATTTAACTAAACCAAAACTTGTTTAAATCATAATTTATTTGTTTTAACTCCGAAATAGTCCGTTCAAGTTGCGTTTGTTTCATAACGACGAGATCTACGCATTAGTAATGATGTTTACTACATTACTATTTCATAAAAATCATAGTTTAAATCATATCTTGATTAATAATTATGCAACTAGGTTTTATACATAAAATATGATTTGTTTTACTTTTGTTTTATAATTTAAATCTAAAATTGACTTAAATCAATCCATATTGTTTATAAAATATCTTTTATATATGAATTCATATGGTTAACATAAACGAAGCCTATAGGTTTCTTTTCCACGTATAACGCAAATCTCTCGGTAGTTGTAGCTTTTCAACCATAGCTTCGATTAGCGTGCCTCTCGCGACTGTGTGTTCGTAGTGATGCGTAGAATCATATATCAATCTCTTTCACTTAATTTTTCTCTGATTGGTGTACTGTTCTGATATAGATGCAACTGTATGCTATGCATGTATGTGTATGGATGTTTGTGTGGTGTTCTACGATTGTCCAGTCGGTGAGATACACGTGGTGATCCAAGAAGAAGAATAAAGACATTGAAGAATAAAGCTTACCGAAGGATCGGTGTGTAAGGCAAGTATAGCATGGGACATCCTTGTTACCTATTCACATTTAAACACTCAATTCATATTGCATGTGTCTCCCTTGTTACCATTAAGGATATCCTAGATATTTGATATCTTGCACCTTGAAACCTTTGGGATATTGCATTGGGTAGTTTTTGCTAGTGCTTAATCAAAACCATGATCTTGTAACTTGACTAATGGTATATGCAATAAACATTAAAACATGACTTTTTAGTAACATGGAAATAGAGGGCTGAAGTGTTTATATGCTTCAGATTCCTCTCCCTAAGGACTTGTCTGTAAGCGATCATCCGGGACTTATAGTACAGCTATGACGGCCATATGGCTCTGGCTTTAGCTCAGTATGAGGATCTTTTCTAGCTTGTTAGTGGTTATCTTTCAGGCACAGGGTATGTTTCCTTTGCTGCTAGGAAGTGTGTACCGTGCTGCGATGCCCACCTGTGCCACTTCTAGAGATGGGCCACATACGCCTGGCGGCCCTAACTTGTTAGACGAATTCTTTGAAAGGCTTCATAGTGAACCCTACTGACCTTCCTTGGAAGTGGGTCAAGAGAATAGCTACCTCGGGCGAAAGGGTAAATCACAACTCACAGTGAATGTGTATAAACTCTGCAGAGTATAAAACTGTTATAACAGCCGTGCTCATGGACACAAGCGGCCTTGGACCCTTATGGAATAGAGATGATCACTAATGGATAATGATGATGCTAATAATTAACTGTTTATGCTATACATTATTCATGATTACCTGATCATGTGTTTATGGGAATGATAAATTCTTTGCCACCCAACTGCTTTAAAAGATGATCTATTAAAGCTAATCATAGTAAACCAGTGTCAGCCATTTTGAGCCTCATGAACCCCATGATATAATTGTTAAGTACGATATGTACTTACGCTTGCTTTATTTTTCTATACTTGGATAAAAATCCCGAATGGGTACCAGATTGCTGGTTTGGAGGAGTTAGGCTTGTGGTCAACCAGTCAGTCGTCCCTGTGAATTTGGAGTTTTCGCCTGAAGATTGGAGTCAACTTTCCGCTATCTATACTCTGAGGTACTTTTCTTTTACTAATACGTTATGTAATAAGTATTGTCTTTTGATATTACCCTGATTTATGGCTATATGTGAGATTTGACTTCCTAGGCTCACATATAGTGTGTATCTGGTTTTGTCTTTAAAACCGGGTGCTACAAGGGAAGAGCCGGGCTTGTTGGTGTCTCCCCAACTTGTAGCTCGATGAGCACCTTTACCTCAATGGGTTTTCCTGCTTAGTTAGTGTTCATGGTTCTTCTGTTATAAAAGTCTTTTGATTAGTTAAGCTATACTATTATTTGCTTGTGGGTTCATCATCTGTTCTCATAGCGGATACTCTAGTAGAGGGCCCTAATAAAGACAAAGAACCCTAATCGACGCTAGAGTAGTAGTCGATAGCGCAGACGTGGTGTCTAGGCTAGAGGCTACCTTCATTTGCATCGTACTCCATGGTTGAGGGGTAGGTGGTAGGTGGTGATAGCCCTATCCATCCCTTCTAATCCCCCATGTTTGGGTACGGCGTAGAGCTACAAGCCGGTATCGCCTGGCAGACCAGATGCATTCCGATGCCCGAAGTAAGCAAGTGGAAGTAGAGTTTATCTATCCTTAGACCCTAAAGCCATAGGAATCCATCTCTACTCTCATCAACTATCCTTGTGTTGTCCTTGGATGAATTACCTAGAAGAAATAGTTCCGTTCCCTGTGGAAAATATGATACCCTAAACACTTCAGGGTGAAAGCTACAACGGTAATTTTGTACACTTGTGGATTCTTTTTGTAAATGTTAAGAAATACCAACAATCTGCACCATAGTTTGCATCATATAGTTCTGCATGGTGGCCATCTATATAGGGTCATAGATTGGTAGAGGAGGCGGTGGAGGAGGGTTCTGGTTGTTGCCATTTTGATCATTGCATCCAATTCCTCTACCACTCTAGGCGTTCATCATATGTTATGTTTCCTGGATAAGAGTGAGATAGGATAGAAAGAAAACCCCAACTATTTTATAATTTAAAGCTAGAAAAGAGATGATGTTGTTGCACCTATGGCTAACAATAGATCCAAAATCATTACAAAGATCCAAATCAATCATGTGCATAAGTACATAGCACACAATGATTTATCAAAATCACACATTTGGGTGGCACCTTAAGGTTGGAGGACCTAGTTTTGGCCCAAAACTTTTGAATTGAGCATAAGCAAGTTTGGAGAAGTGGAGAACAAGGAAATCTTTTATCAAAATAGTTTTATAAAACACCATGACTATCTAGGCAAGCATCCTATGGTGAACACAGCTTTGATAACATTTTGTCACCCGATTTTAAGGAAACGAATGCACAATATATGTATGCCAGGATCAATTCATTCATACACATGTCAACTTCATTACAGTATCATAACAAATATGCATACATAACAAAAACATTATTACAAAAATGTCCTATTTGTCTAAAAGAAAATATACTAAGCTTCTAGTGGAAATGGACTCCATCTTCACAGGAAGGTTGACTAGGGGAGCACCAGCCTAGAACACATCATCGGGGTCGAAGGCACTGTCTTCAACGTACTCCTCATTATCTCCAGCGTCTGGGTGGGGTAGCAGGGGGACAAAGAGGAATTGTGAGTACATCAAAATGTACTCCGCAAGTGTAGGAAAAGTATGACATGAGGCTTAAAGCAAGGATAGCCTTATACAGGTGAAAGGTGCTTGTTTGATTTTGGTAATTAAGTGACAGCCTAGGTGGACTAATATGTGTTTATGTGAGATACATAGGAAATTAGTCCATAGATACACATGTGTCGAAGAAGTTTATCACATATGTGACAAGACATGGAGTCATGTTGCTAGATGGAGAAGATCAAGACAAGGCTTGGCATCGAGGGACAGGTTGCAAGTGTGAAGGGCAAGTCATAAGCTTTGGAGCGATGGACCGCACGTGGCGAAGAAGCGCAGTGACTTGGCGCCAATGGACCAAGGCAACGGTGAAGTGCAAGCGAGTCAAGATCGATGAACCAATAAGGTCACATGATGATATGAAGTGGATCATGTCATTTATGATGGTTGTTGGTGCTTGTGTAGCATCAACATTGGAGGAGATGAAATGGAATGCACAAGGCAAAGGTATAATTTGTAGGGCATTTTATTTCACTAATCTAAGGTTGAGTAGAGAAGAAATAAACTAGATTTATGATACATAGCCGTACTATAAAGAGGGGAAATCTTTTAATTGCAATGGTTATCTAGTGCCACTAAGTGTGAGTCTCATTTGCATATACTTAGCGCTCATTGACGTGGTGAGGATGCATGAGAAAACACTAAAAATTCTTTGTGAAAAAGCTAACTTATGTGCTAAATCTATTTTGGCACATGTGGAGTTAGCACTTAAGAAAGGGTTAAAAGAAAGAAAAAGGAGAAGGAAATAGTGGTCTGGTGATGCCCAAGAGGAAGAGCGGGGCACGCATTGGGCTTTGGCCTAGAAGAGGTGTTGCTGGCTCCTGATGTGTGGTGTGCGGCTGGGCCTGCCCAGGCTCATGTGCCGCTGGTGGGCTGGCCCGTCGAACTACCATAGGGAGCGAAGCCAGGGGCGTGGGCGACTTCACGAGGTCACGCGAGGGACCAGCGCTCAACCGCATGGGGAGCTAGCGCTACTGCTGTGTGGGACCGTATGTATGGGCACCACCAAAGAGGAAAATGAGGAGAGTGCCATTTCCTATGTGGAGCTATGAGCCTATACTTTTGGACCGTTGGAGGCTTTTTGGGCTAGGGCGCCTAGGTGCGCCTACTGCCGCTTGTTGGGGGCCTGGCGGAGCGCCTAGGTGCTAAGCTGGCCATGCACTATGCAGCCGACCAGGAGGATAAGGCAATGCCTTTCCCCTCCTTCCCTAATAGATCTCTCCCTCTTTCTAACTCTTTGGAGATGGGCTAGAGTTCCTTCTCCTCTCCTCTCTCTCCAATGGTTTGTGCTAAGATTTCTAGGAGAGATTGAAAGCCCTTTGTCGGTGTGCATGAGAGGTTGAAGATCCACCTCCTCCGCTTCCTCTCCCTCTCAAGCTTGGTGCTAATTTGAGTGAGGGATTGAGTGACCTAGTGTGTGCATTTGAGGATTGCATTTCGTGGCACTAGGAAATCTTTGTGATTGGGGGATTTCTTGTTTCTCTTGGAGGTTGCCACTCTTATACGGCTTGGTGGTGTGGTCTCCATTATAAAGCCCATGTGGTGATTGTGCATGGTTTCGGAGAAGGATTTGTGAGGGTATTGTGCTCACCCCGCGGGAGCCATGAAAAGCAACTCTAGTAGAGCGAGACACGAAGGGCGACAAGTGATCCAGCGAGTCAAGGTGCTAGTGCTTGTGGTAAGCACTCCGCATGGGAGAGTGTGACTTGTGGGTCTCCACTAGCAAGAGGACTATCGGCAACCTTGGAGCTTGTCGCAATGGGGACTAGCTTGTTGGCAAACAAGTGAACCTCAGGATAAAAATCACTGTGTCAACACTATTCTTCCTGTTGGTTTGCAATCCCCTTACACAAGCTTGTATTTATTCATTTATATATATTGTGCTTGTGTAGTTGCTCTTGTAAATAGTTGGCTTGTGTAGCTTGCTAGTTACCTCCCTTACTTATGTAGCATAGAAGTAGTTCCCCTTGCATAGCTAGTTGGCTTGAGTAGCCTTGCTAGTTACATTGCTTAGTTTGTGTAGCTAAGTATTTTGAGCTCAGCTTGAGTAGCCTTGTTATTGAGCATTGCTAGTGAGCTTAGGCTTTGTGCTTTTGCATACTAGGTTGTGTAGGAGCTCCCCCATTACTTGAAGTACTAGTTGCATAGGTTTGTGTGACCTTACTTCTAGAATTATTTTGGTGAGCTCTTGGTACCCGGGCACCTTAGTTGCTTAATTAGGATCTTTTATAAGGTATTACATCAAGCTGACGGCCTAAACCTGCCTAATTGCTGTGTCTCATGTTCTATGTCACCATCTAGTTCCTTCACGTGCACCTCCACTGATTCATCTACTACGTGGGCATACCCCTCGGTAGACTACCGACCATATTGATCTGACTAAGTCCGATTAGCCCATGCCCATGGTGAACATGGTGAATATTTGCTAGCTTCCGGGGGAGTCCCGCTACAATGTTTTGGACGAAAGCCTCAATGAGTATTCTAAGGGGTTGACCAAGACTGCCTCTAGTTGCCCTACCTTCCCTATGGGGTTTGAGGGCATAATTTTTCATGTTAGCCATGACAGCATCACCAGAGACGGTGAAACCGCCAACGAGCTTAATGCTCGCTTGGCAAAGAACACTGATCGACAATGTCGCCGAGATGAAGAAGTCGCTCATAGAGTTGATGGGGATCCTAATGCCCCATACCACGCACACCGCAATCTAAAGGATGAGTTCGATAGGTGGGCAACTAGCCGGTATAGAAGACGCCAAGCGCCAATCTCGCTGTTGTTTTCAATGAGCTGGAGAAGCTCCCATAGACTCCATAAGTCGAGAAGATCTAGGCACATGTCATGGTGGCTCAAGTTCAAGTCAATGAGATCCAGCATCCTGCTCCATCTTACTAGACCATGTTGGCTCATAGCCATCACTCCCACCATGATAGAGGAAGTCCACATTAGGGCTCCAAGCGTCCTTGATCACAAGCCGATGGGCCCTACCTCTATGAGGGTCCCAGGGGAAACTATGAAGGACATGTCGATCAGGGTGGAATCCCACCTTGTCCACCAGGTGGCTAAGGTGGTAACCGCAATGCCAACCATGAGGTGAATCAATCCCCGCCGTATGACGTTCGTGAACACATCAACACCAACATCGACACCCATGATCGCATCGAGAACAGTAGGGCTACGCGCTATGAAGTGGAGATGGAACACCGATGCCAATTTGACACCGAGCATGGAGCACCCAATGCCGCCCAAGCACCACCCACCCCTGGCACCCCTAGACTTCAACCCTTTATGGCAAGACAGGAAGCAAAGACAGGATGGCAAATTATTTGCCCATCATGCTCAACCAGTATGCAAACAACTAGCTCCTCAGCTTATGAGAAGACTCCATCCGATCTTGCGATGACCTTAAGAAGGTCTTCACTGAGAACTACATGGCCACCTATGAGCAGCTAGGCTCCAAGTATGACTTGGAAAAGCTTCATCAGACCATCGAGGAGTCCCTACGTGGTTTCATCATGCACTTCTCAGAGACCAGGAACTCCAAACCCAACATCAACGATGGTGAGGCTATCGCCGCATTCACCAAGGGGCTCGAGCATGAATATCTCTGAGGAAAGCTCTACAGCAAGAGGTCTACAACCATCGGTGAGCTGATACAGATAGCAAATAGCTACGTCGATGCTGAGGAAGCCAAGCAGTCCGCTTGATCTAATCACCCAAAATTCCATCATGATGACCATCACAAAGAGAGGCGTTATGACGATCGCGACCACCACCCCGATGATCTTAGCCGCTGCCATGACGAGCGTGATCGTCTCCCTGATGACCACGAGCACCGATGCGATGACTGCCTGAGGAGCTCAAGAGATAGATAGAACTGCCGCCGTAGGTCTAATAACTCAGTCAATGCCATCAACGGTCCTCATGCTAAGCGCACCTACGACACCGACTACGCCAAGATCCTCGATGGCCCATGCCCTATCCATAAGGGTGCCAAGCATACCATGGGAGAATGCAAATGCCTGAATAGGTCTTTTCGCATAGATGATGGGAAGAGGCCACGACACAACAATGATGAAACAAATGATGGTCAAGCCATCATAGCCGTCGAGACCTGCACGCGGTCGGAGCTCACCGCCGCCTCACCGGAACCCTAACCCACCATAGATAGCTTCGTTATCATCCCACAAAGCCATAACGAGCCTTGTCTAGGCACCCCACGACCAAAGAACGCTGACATACCGCCGTGTTGCCTCCGTCGTTTGCCATTGCCACCGGCGAGCCTTCTTTGGTGAACCCTAGGTTCCATTTTAACCACCCATCGACGCGGCTTGATGAGAGGAACATAATGGTGGTGACCCTACCGCCGGAAACCTCACCAATGGCGAGCTATCGCCGGTCAACCGCTATCCCCTGCCTCAGTTTGACTAATGAGTGGGGCCCATTGACCTCTGGGTCCCAGCTGTTAGTGACTGTTAGTTTAGGTTTTCTTTTATTCTTTTTGTAGAAATGTGTGCAAACTTTGGAAAATCATATCTTGATCTAGGAGTATCCAATTTGGGTAAACCAAATTTTGTTGTGTTCATGTTGATGTGTAGTTTTTAATAAAAATATGAAACTTGCCATGTTCCACAATAAAATAATTGTTTGCTTTTTATCTTGTTTATTCCTTAATAAACTTAGGAAATGCATAACGTGAGTTTGGTATGTGCAAAAACTGTGATTCCAATTTTGTTGGTCTTTGTCTTGACATGCTGTAGCTAGGAAAAATATGGAACCTATAGTGAACATGCTTGGAATAGGACTTCGCTATTTATCCTAAATAAATGCTAGTATTTTGTGCAATTTTTCGTGGTAAATATATGTAACCAATGGGCATGAAATTAATTGTATAGTGTTCTTGTGTTATGTTGAAGCTAAGAAAAATATTAAATCTGTTGTTTGACACTTTTCACTAGGTTAAACTATTTATGCTATTATAAGCCTTGCTAGTTTGTCATTTTTGTAGCCGTTGTTATGCTTGTTTAGCTGGCATAAAATTTATACAGTAGCCTATTGGGAGCATATATAAGCTACTGTAATTTTCTCAAAATTTATTGTGCACTTTTGATATATGTTCCTTATTTCACCTTAGTGTCCAAATAAATTAATAAAGGCATTTAAATAATTTATTTGGGCTTGACCATTTTATTTCTAAAGTGTATATGATGTCTATGAACTATTGGTACCATTTGTTGTGCCCAGATTTAACTGCTTGTATGCAGTGAAATATTAATTGCTCTATAATTCAATTATAGTGACTGTTTTGGACAGTTTCTGTTGTTAAGTAAATTGCATGGGTAAAATGATGTTTGTTCTGAATCAAAGTTGTAGATAACTTACTTATATTGCCTTTTTGAAATTTTTATGCAATAGGATAAATGGTTTGAGAGTTATAGCTGTTGGAAGTTGGTCTCCGGAAATGATTATTCACTGGAATTTCTGGAGAGATCTAGGAAATTGCTTTGTTTGACCTTGATAGACGTTGAATCCTCTTGATATGACTATAAGAAAGTTGTAGGCAGTTTTATAAACTTTCCGAAAAGTCCAAGATCATAGTATTTGGTTGAGTAGAACTCTAGATATGGCCAAAATAAGTAGCTGCTATTTACAGTCCAGGAAATGACTAAGTCAAATTGTAATTGTTTTTCTTATGTGATGCTTGTGTAGATGCTCAGGCTAATTGAGATTAGTTGTTAGCTGCAGGTTCTAAGCCTCTTACTGATGATGAACAACTTTACCTTAGGTTACTAGAACTTGGTGAGTGTATGTTTCTTGTACTATAGAAGAGATATGCAGCTACTCAGTAAAGATCAACTAGAAGAAAGTTATACATCTACTTGGTCAACGAATGTTAAACTTATCATACATCTTGTGGATAACCATGCTCATGCATATACACTTTATCATGTCATGTCATCTCTTATGCATCCATGATACTCATTTGTGCATATGCATGCAATAGGTTCCCCAGAAGGAGTGACGCTACTCGAGTTCGAACCCGAGCTTCAGGAGGAGCAGCAGGCAGCCCGGGAGTAGGAGGTTCAGCCAAAGGAGGAGTCAACATGGAAGATCTTCCTGAGTGTCCTGATCACCAACCTTCATCATTTCCGAAAGGCAAGCCCTGGAGCATTCTAAGCCTCCTATGTTTTCTAAATATCAACTTGAGTCCTTTTATGTTGATGCATTAAGTACTACGAGTTGATTGGAATCACTTGTTGCATATACTTTCCTTGTCTAGACAAATATATCTTGAATCCTATCTAGGTCTAGGATCGAATATATGCTTAGCCATGCTTAGTCCAGTAGAAGTCGGCTGATTTCCTATCACCAACAAGATATATGTAGATATCAGGTCACGGTTGGCTATAATTTCTATCATGGAAATAACCATGTGTTGATGAATAAAAGGAGACCGGGCGGGATTGTGATAGAGAAGCAACAAGGCATGGAGGTCTTGGTGCCTATTTATCCCTATCTGTGTCGATTAAGGATCGATTCATTGTACATCCTCATGTCATGTTGAACGCATGCCTAGAACTTAGTTGGCCGGATATGCCATTCCGATCATGAAGTCGAGTAGCTTCACTTAGGTCGAGACCCAATAAGTGAAAGTATGCACACTGGAGGAAGTAAGGGTGTGTGAGGAGCCAGTGGCATCAGTCCAAGGGCAGACTGGGCTTGAACTTCCTGACAGACTAGTAGTATCCCTGAGGGTGCGGCGATGATTAGACCTGTGACTATACCTAAGTTGTACCAAAGGTGACCCAATGCGACCTCAACAGGGAAGCATGGGGTTGTGTTAGGAATAACTCCCTAGCTGGTTGGAATCGATTCGAGTCACTGTCTCTCCCAGATAGTGAGAACTTGACTAAGCAGCAGCAACATAGCATTAATTGATGGAACTTGATGGTTATGATGATGCTCAAATTAATACACCAGATATGGTTACTAATGCTTGTTAGCTTAATCAAGTGATTGCTCTAGTACATGTGCTAATCTAGAGATGCTTAATTGAATAGGTATTCAATTTGATGCTAAAGATATTAAATCTCCAAGTTATGTTACTTAAGCTTTTATGCAAAAATGTTGTCAAGCTAAATCCACCGATAAAGCCTTGCATACTCCTTGGTGTCATATTATTTCTGGTTTATGATGGGTAAGTCGAGCTGAGTACAATCTCATACTTAGGGTTTATACCCTCTTGTTGTAGATCATGTGATGTATCATGGGCACTGTAAGAACTGCCTTCATCCTGCCGTGGATGAGGACTAAACCATGGGGCATGGTACTCCTAAGTTATCCTCTCTGTTATGCTTTTGCTGGAAATGACCGTGGTACTGGCATGTATTTAAACTAAGTGTGATATTGATGTCAAACTACTTTGCTTTCACTATTTGAACTTGGTTTGTAATAACTATGTGAACGCCGATGTATGTGAGATACTTGTGAACCATTTGTGAACTGTGATGTAACATGTGACTTGTTATGTTGAATCATGTACGACCTTGGCTTGTATGTTGGTTGGTTTGAGATCCTTCATGATTTCTTTGGACTACCGGGTTTATATGGGCTCAAGTATGATAGTTTGATCACTTCGGTGATTGATATGGTACTTGTGCTCTTATAAATTAAATGGTTCTATTACAATCAGTTTTTCCCAGGCCGACTAGTGGGTAGATATCCTATACCTAGGGCATTTCTCGCTTGTCCTAGATCCTATCATCAAGGACATGCACTTCTAGAAGGTCCTCATCGATGGAGGGAGAGCCCTCAACATCCTTTTTGTCGTATCCCTAGAAGAGATTGGGCTCAAGAAGGAAGGCATCATCCCCATGGACTCTCCATTCTGGGGGATCGTCCCTAGGAAGAAATCCCAACCCCTAGGGCAGATCACCCTACTGGTGTAGTTTGGCACCACCAAGCACTTCCGCACCGACTACGTCAACTTCCTGGTCGCCGACTTCAACACAGCATACCATGCCATCCTCGACCGACTAGCTCTCGCCATGTTCATGGCTGTACCATACTACATGTACCTAGTGTTGAAGATGTTGATAGAGCAATGCATCCTCTCTCTGCAGGCTAACCTCGATGTCACCTATGCTTGCGAGAAGGAAAGTTTCGCGCTTGCTGAGGCTACCGATATCTCCATCCGCATATAGGACTGCCTCGCTACCTCACATCAGATACCACTGGAGGACCTAGAGATCCCCATGATGGAGGCCGCCTGAGCATCAACCAGGTCCAAGGAGGTGAAGGAAGTGGTCCTCGTCCCCAGCGACCAGTCTAAGACCACTCAGATCAGGGCCGACCTCGATCCTAAATAGGAAGACACGCTCGTCAGCTTCCTAAGGGAGCATGTCGACGTGTTCGCATGGAAACCTACAGGCATGCCCAGTGTACCTCAGGAGCTGATTGAGCACTCCTTAAATGTCTCGACAACCGCCAAGCTGATCAAGCAGAAGCTTCAATGATTTTGCGTAGGACAAAAAGGAGGCTGTTTGGGTAGAAATAACATCACTCTTAGCTGTCGGTTTTATCAAAGAGGTGTATCATCCGGAGTGGTTAGCCAACCCGGTTCTTGTAAGAAAAAAGAATAAATAATGGAGAATGTGCGTTGATTACACTGATCTCAACAAACACTGCCCTAAAGACCCCTTTGGCTTACCTCGCATTGACGTGGTCATAGATTCCATAGCCGGTTGCAAGCTCCTATGCTTTTTAGATTGCTACTCTGGTTATCACTAGATCACTCTAAAAGAAGAAGATCCTATCAAGACGTTGTTCATCACTCCATTTGGCACCTACTGCTACTCAACCATGTCCTTTGGGCTCAAGAACATAGGTGCTACTTATCAAAGAGCAATCTAGCACTACTTCAAGGACCAGATTAGGAAGAACATCAAGGCCTACATCGATGACGTGGTGGTTAAGTCTAAGACTGCTGATTCCCTCATCGCTGACCTCATCGAAGTCTTCAAAGCCCTCAAGGTGTACCAATGGAAGCTGAATCCCACTAAGTGTGTTTTTGGCATCCCATCTGGTATCCTGTTAGGTAACATCGTATGCCGCCATGGCATCGAGGCCAATCCAGAAAAGATAGCGGCGGTTACTAACATGAAACCACTGAACTACGTTAAGGACATCCAGAAGTTAATGGGGTGTATGGTGGCTCTTAGTTGTTTCATATACCATCTAGGCGAAAAGGGACTTCCCTTTTTCAAGCTCCACAAGGCTCAAAAAAAGTTTGTCTGGTTGGAGGATGCTGACAAGGCATTTGTCGAGCATAAGCGGTTTCTCAGCTCACCTCCGATTATGACCGCGCCCCATGCTAGTAAAACCCTGCTAGTCTACATCATAGCTACTAACTAGGTGGTTAGCACAACAATCATCATGAAATGGGAAGAGGCTGGACATGCCTACAAAGTCTAGCGCCCAATGTATTTCATCAGTGAAGTCCTCAGGTCTAGAAGCTATTGTACGCTATCCTGATCACATCCCAGAAGCTCCGCCACTACTTCGAGACTTACCCCATAGCGGTGGTTACTGAGTACCCACTCGGTGACATCCTCCACAACAAGGAAGGCAGTAGTTGCATCATTAAATGGGTGGTCGAGCTCGGCACCTACACCCTTAACTTCCAGCCCATGCAGACGATCAAGTCATAGGCGCTCACCGATTTCATTGCCAAGTGGACGGATATGAAGACTCTTGTCCCAATCAATTATCATGATCATTGGACCATGTACTTTGATGGATCCCTCAATCTCGATGGTGTCGGGCAGGCATATACTTCATCTCTCCATCCGGGGACAAGCTTCGCTACGTCCTTCGAATTCACTTATAGGCATCCAACAATGCCATGGAGTACGAGGTGACATTGCATGTTCTCCATATAGCCATGGAGCTTGGCGTCAAATGCCTCATGGTGTATGATGACTCTGCACTCGTCATCAATCAACTCAACAAAGACTAGAGCTATACTAATGAGAAGATGGATGCTTACTGCGTGGTGATAGGGAAACTCAAAGACAAGTTCTATGGAATCGAATACCATCGATCGTGTGGTTTGGGCTAACATTCTAGTAGCCGATGAGATGTGAAGGTTAGGGTCAATCGAAGTGGAAGTTCTAGCTAGAGTTTTTGTCCAGGACCTTATGACCCCTTCCATTAAGCGGGGGCAAGAGGACATTGAAGAAAAGCCACCTATCAAGCAGATAGTCGTGGTAGTTCCTGGGCCGAGCAGTGATTGGAGGACACCTTTCATCAAATACCTAACCACTGCAGACATCCTGGTTGACAACATAGAGAGAGAGCGCCTCACTCATCGTAGCAAGAATTACATCCTAGTTGATGGAAAGTTGTATCACAAGAATACCAAGGAAGAGCTACTTCAAAAGTGCGTCTCCATAAAAGAAGGCGACAATATACTCAATGAGATCCACACCAGCACCTACGGCAACCATGTAGCCTCTAGAACACTAGTTGGCAAAGCCTTCTAAGTTGGATTCTATTGGCCTTCAGCCTTCCTCAATGTAGAAGCACTCGTTCGCCGTTGTGAAAATTGCTAGTTTTTTGCTAAGCATATCCACGTCCCAGCTTAGGCTCTACAGACGCTTCTAACTTCTTGGCCCTTCATATGCTGGGGACTAGACATGATTGGCCCATTCAAGCCTGCTCTAGGAGGTTTCTACTGGGTCTACGTCTGCATCGACAAGTTTCCTAAGTTGATCGAATACAAACCCCTTGTCCAAGCTACAATAAAAAAGGCAGCCGAGCTTCTCAACGGCATCATCCATAGGTTTGGCCTCCCGAACACATCATCACCGACCTGGGTTCCATGTTCACTGGCAGCAACTTCTAGGATTTCTATGACGAAAGATGCATCTCAGTCAAGTATGTCTCGGTGGCACACCCAAGGGCCAATGGCCAAGTCGAGTGCGCCAATGGCATGATCCTAGATGCGTTGAAGAAGCGGCTCTATGAGAAGGAATAGAAACACCTAAGCAAATGGCTTAAGGAACTACTTGTTATGGTCTAGGGACTAAGGACCCAGCCCAGTCGAAACATCGGTGTCTCACCGTACTTCATGGTTTTTGGCTCCGAGGCCATATTACCTGCCGACGTTGCCTTTCGAGCACCCAAGGTGGAGAATTATAACAAGGAGAACTCTAACCAAGCCCGACTTGTCCAAGTTGACATATTAGAAGAGGAACATCTGGTCACCTGTGTTCGGATGGCAAAATACCTCAACGACTTATGAAGATAAAACTGCAATGTCAATGATTGATTCTTTGTGGTCGGAGATTTAGTACTCCATAGGAAATAGAAGACAGACGGGATGCACAAGCTCTCTTCACCTTGGGAGGACCCCTTCATCATCAAGGCGGTCACCTGACTAGGGTCCTACAAGCTATGTGACATGGATGAAAGAGACATCCCAAACTCCTAGCATATTGATCTCCTTAGGCGTTTCTACCCTTGAAACGATCCATTCAAAGATATGTACCTTTCATATTCGAGTATTTAATAAAGTTTTTTCGTCATGATGTTTCTTCATGTTGTTTTCCCTATGATTACTCGCTAAGCGATCTTTCTTCATGTATACCATCTTAAAGATGACATATGACTAAGCCTAAGGCAAATCCCCAAACAGTCATGTTGACGCTCGAATGGCCCTAGAGACGGCCCTATCTCTGGCTTCTCCCTATATGTGCACGTGCATCTGCCCTCTACATTATGGGTGGTCGGTAGTGGCTCTTTAGTGATGCCTTGTTCTCTGTACATGCACATGAGCTCCGTGTTATGGTTAATGGGCTATCTAGGGCTGGAGACTCAGCTAAAAACTAACTGGCCATACGGTTTAAATTAAATATAAACACAAACTTCATTATAACACTAAGTGTTCACCAAAAACTGCTAAGCACTTTTACATAGCATTTAAACACAAGCTTTATCCTAATCTACTAGACATTGCCTTGTCCCATGCCAAATAGGTCGATGTCCCTGGCAAGCCTCACTGCTGCTTCCATGGCCTCATCTTCTAGCTTGGTGGTCTTCTATGCATCCGTTCATCGTGTGTAACCAGTCATTATCACTTTGGGTTTCACCAAAGGATACTATGACCGCAACACTTAGCGCATGGATGACAGCCCCATGGGTAGCACTGTGTGTGAACTCCTTAAAGTCCAACCACACTATCTGACACCGGTCCATGATTGTCCGGGGCGGTGGGTCATTGGGCAGCTATATCGTCCCCTCGGGTGGTGCAAAACCAATGCAGTCCAGCACGGGCTTCATCCCTGCTGTCATCGCAAAACAAATGCAGTCCAGCATAGGCCTTGACTTTGTCCCCAAAGACCTTGAACTGTGCCTGTGCCTGATAATGATATTCTGCAACACACTAGCAGCAGTATGCTAAGCATGCCCCTAACGCTGTGAAAACTGATACAACAAGATGATGCACTTACGTCCAAGATCCGTGGTGACCTTGTTGGCTTTCTCCTCTGCTTCTTCTTTTCCTATAAGAAGCTAGATGATGGTCTCATGGGAGAGTCTGAGCTCCATCTCTAGGGCTACACAACAAGGGAATATGTTTTGTAATGTTGAGCATTAATAGAGCAAGATTCACGGTTGCACCTTTCTCCTA
The DNA here is from genome assembly GCF_019320115.1 of Miscanthus floridulus. NCBI lineage: Eukaryota > Viridiplantae > Streptophyta > Magnoliopsida > Poales > Poaceae > Miscanthus > Miscanthus floridulus. The sequence continues at coordinate 66,409,536 of NC_089588.1, read as the reverse complement.
GTTGGTACTATGGCTAAGCCGCTTGACTAGCGACTGGTTCTCCACCTCCAGCAGGTGGTGATCCTTCTCCAATGCCAAGATCTTTACTTTCAAGTCCTCCCTATGGTGGCATTCTTGCAGAAGATGTGCCTAGAGGTCGGTCACCGACGCCTGTAGCTCTTTGTTCTCCTCCTACAACAGTGCCATTTCTTCTAACTGCCACTGGCGCTGCTCGGATATCTTTATTATGTTTTGCAGCAACACATGTTCATGAATCATATTCAGCAACAGACATGACCAAAAATTACTTCAGGCTCACCCCAATTTGGCTAATCATCATCGATAGGTCAGCTCTCAGCCTCTTTGTTTCGATGCTTGCTTCCCCCTCCTCCAGCATGTCAAATTCATCTCCATGGCGGATAACTGTGCGGAAGACCTGAGAGGGCTGAGCGGGCTCCAGAACAATCTCTTCAACTTCTATAGTAGCTGACCTAGGAGGGGCCCTCCTCTATTGTTGTTGTGCTCGGACAGGATGTCCAAGCCCCATCTAGGCCATTGACGCCGCCTCAGGGGTTGCTTGCTCTATAACCACGGGTAGACTCTCCACCACACTACTTGGCACAGCCCCCGCAACCTCTGATCCCTATTCTGACAGGACCACCTGATGACCCCATAGCGGTCCATGATTTTTCGCTGCCCGACACATTGGCAGGGTCACCCTCATCATGCGCCCCACCACCAGGAGACATTGGCCCGGTGGTCGGTAGCTCCTCCATCGTAGGAATGACCGGTTCTATGGTAGGCACCTCCTCTATGATGGGGGTGATTGGATCTACCTCTGCTCAGCGCTAGGGTCCTATGGTTTCACTGTGCACCACTTGTCGTCTGTAGTCGATGGCTGTAGCTCTTCTGTCGATTATGCGCTACAACCAAGAAACAACTTATCAAGCAACATTCTCATATTTGCAAAAATATGAGGATGTAGGAAACTTACAACTACGATTCATGCTAGGTCATCCAGAACCAACATGCCCTACCTATGCCACCCTGTTCCATGGCAGAGCCACTCGGCTCCTCCGCCGTCCTTGGGCCATTCATCCCCGCTACCGCAAGCATAGCCACTTGAGTAGGCTCGGGGACTAGAGCTAGGGTCACCCATGTTGGGTCGGGGACATGCTCGCCGATCTTGGCCACAGCTATCGTGGTCCCCTAAGCATCCTCGAGGACTACCGCCACAGTCTCCCATGCTTGTCGCCGCTCCTGCATCTTCGCTCTTGCTAGGATAGCAAGTGGAGGCATCTTGGTGCTCGGAGGTGGAGGGCCATCGGCTCATCATCAGAGGATGTCTCTGATAGCACCATCTGCCACCTCTAGGGCTGGGTGGAGCCACCAATGCTAACTGGCCCCTCCTCACCTTAGGAGGGTCTTGCCATTTTCCTCCTTTTTGCGGACGGTTCCTCATCAATGGGCCGCTTGCCCTGAAGCTTCTCGTGGACATACGTCGTCCGCCCATCATCACTTCTAGCTCCATGGCTCTCCAACCCCTCCTCGTCAGTGTCCGAGCTTGGATGATGCTGTGGACTACTCGATCGAGTGTCCACACCTCTTAGCTAGTCTGCTAAGGGCCACACTACTTGATCTTGCCCATGAATCTTCAACAACATGAATGAATACAACGCGCAACAAGAATGATTAAGTGAACATTACAAAAGACTCTTACCATTGGAAGGAGGTTCCCGACACTAAAGGCCCACTGTTGATCCCTAATGGATAGTTGACATGCGAGGTTAAAGAGCATCAAGACCCGGCACTTGGCCTCATCCTGGTCAATCTCCTCTAGCACCTCCCAGGTCCCATCGGTGTCTCCCTAGAACTCGAATCAGGGGTGCACCCTCTCTTTGTCGGGCTGGATCCGACGGAAGGTGAAATTCATCGCCACAATGACACCATCAACTCTCTTGCGGCCAATCAGTCTTAGGAGCTCCCTCACCTGCTCCATCCCATTAGAGCTGGGCTTCTCTGACCACTTGGAATTGCTCATCTGGATCTGGCCTACCTCACACACAACATACAGCTCCACCTGCTAGATATTAAACCATTTTGACTCCCAGTACTTCACATTTGTGTTGAGTGGGATGGTGATGTACTAGCTCACCATCCCATCCTGAAGCTATAGATAGGCGGCTCCCACAACCCTAGATCTAGACCCCCCTAGATTTTGAGATAGAAGAAATGATGAAAGAGGTCAAAATGGGGAAAGATTCCCAGATACGCTTCACAAAATTTGATGAAGATGGCTATATGAAAGGATGGAGTTCGGGTTGAGATTATAGAGACTGATCCCATAGTAATCAATCAACCTAGGAAGAAATGAATGAATGGTAACACCAAATCCCTGGTACAAGTAATCTTCAAAGATGACTAATTCATCGGTGCAGGGTGTGGGGAATTCCTCACCAAATGAAGGACGCCATCCCGCCATTACCTTGTCGGGCAGCAAGCTATCTACCACTAGGGCATTGAGTGTAACACCCAAGGTGTTAAGCATGCATTTAGCATTGGCATTGCATGAGCACAAGCAACATTGATCATTCATGAGCATGAGCATCTCAAATTTTCTCTCTATGATTGCTTATATCACATGTGATTGTTACAAAATGCTTTACATATGCTAGGATTTACATGTGACCCATGTATAAGTTGTTTGTGGGACCTTAGGAATACCTTTAACATGTTTTGTATGTCATATGGAACAACTTTGGTATTCATGACTTGGACCAATTTGGCCTCTAAGTCATGGTTATAGTGTAAGTTATCATTTTTAAGTTGCATGTTTGACCAAAGTTGAACTATACTCTAGAGACTTTACATGGTAGTGGACCCACAAGCAAAGTTGTAGTACTTGATTAGAGCAACAACTTTTATTTTTGGGTCAAGGTCTAATTTTGTGCTTAACATGGTAAAATCATGCTCACAAAAATCAATGCAGTGCTATTTTGAAAACTTAAAAATTTCTCTAAGTCGAAACTGCGTTTATAGTTTCAAGTACCCTAGTTTAGTGTGTTATAGTTTGAAATCCATGGCGATCTAGGATAAGTTGGTATTGGCAAAGTTGTAGTACTCACTTAGCTCTATCACGTAGTTCTTTTGGTTTAGCAAATCATTGCACGGATTAGGATTTTTGGTCGCTTGAAATCGCATAGTTAGTCACCTGCATTTGTTCGATTCAGAGTTTCAGCTCACCGTGGGTGGCCGACCGAACACAGAGTGTGACCGCCGTGTGGCCATCATAGGCCGGCGTCGGGCCCCCATCATGGTTGAGTGGCATGTGATAACCGTGATGCTGCGCTGCTCATTTCGCTCTCTCATTTGCACTCTCTCCCTCACTGCTGCTCCCTCTCACGCGAGCAACGAGGCACTGAGCCACCGATGCCATTGCTGGCCACTTAGCACCTCACCATGCTCGCACTACTTTCTTGCCATAGCCATAGCTCTGCTGTGTTCCCACTATCTCGGCAAACCCCTTCATGTAGCTAGCAGAGCATGGTAAGGCCCCTGTGCTATGCCGTGGCCATCACCGTCGTTCTCGCCGCCGTGCCACACCGCACGTGGCCAGGCCACCCCGACCACCATTCACCATTCTTGCGAGTGCACCAGGTTCGCCATAGGGTGTAGAAGCTCGGCAGAACCCTAATTTCATCATCCCGGCCAACTCCGGCGGCGCACCATCGTCCCTAGTCCGCCGTGCTGCCATTAGCACTGTCGTTGCCCTTGACTTCTGTAATCGGCCCAACCATCTACCCCATTGCGTGCAGAAAGTTGTGAGGAGTCTAGTGGTGCTGGTGGCCATTGGAGAGCTCACCATCAATGAACTCCAGCCGATCAACACTGGTGCTCTGCCTTGTGCTGATGACATGCTGGCCCGATTGAATCTAGGGGCCCAGCTATCAGCTGATATAGATGCAAAATTTGAAAAATCATAAGTTGAGTTGTAGATGTCCAATTTTGGTGAACCAAATTTTGTTGGATTCCTCATGAAGTGTAGTATTTGATAAAAATATGAGATGCACTATTTCTAGTATGTTTCTAGGAGAATAAAATGTAGCTATATAACTGCTTTTTAAATGGTTTCTATCTTGAAAATGCATAACTTGAGCTTGGTATGTGCAAAAATTGTGATTCTAATTTTATTGAGTTTGTATTGACATGCTCTAGCTAGGAAAAATACTAAACTAGCAGTAAATGTGATTGGACTAGGGTCTTTCTATTTATCTTTTAATAAATGGTGTTTTCTAAGGAAATTCATAAGGATAAAAATAAGTAACATATTGCCATGCAAATTTTTGTATAGTATTATGGTACTAGGATGAAGCTAAGAAAAATATGAAATCTATTGCTTGACACTTTTCTATAGGGTTAACTATTTTCACTAAAATAAAACTTCCTAGCTTGTCATTTTTGTAGAGGATGTTATACATGTTCAAATGTTATGAAATTTATACAGTAGCCTATTAGGAGCACTTGGAATCTACTATAATTTTCTAAGAATTTGTTGTGTAAATTTGTTATATGTTTGTCATTTCACCTAATTATCTAATTAAATTAATAAAGGCATTTAAATAAATAAATTGGGCTTGACCTTTATGTTTTATAGAGTGTATTTGATATTCCTGAACTGTTGGTACCAATGGTGTTGCTCAATTTGAGATTTTTATATGCCATGAAAATATTATTGCTCTATAATTCAATTTAGAGGTGTTTTTGGATAGATTTTGTTGTTGGGTATTTTGTATAGTCAAAATGAAGTTTACTGTAAAAATGGTTAATAACAAAGTTGTAGCGAACTTCTTCATCTATCTTGTGTCAAAATTTCAGGGCCATAGGACAAATGGTTTAGGAGTTATAGCTGTTTGAAGTTGGTCTTGTATGCAAAGTTTAGTAAATGTGAGTTTTGGTTGAAGAAGGTACCTTTCCTAGGTCATGTATTATTTGAGGATGGAATCTCGGTAGACCCATCCAAGGTACAGGATGTGCTTGATTGGAAAGCCCCAACCTCTGTTCATGAGGTTCGAAGTTTCCTTGGTCTAGCTAGATACTATCATCGGTTTATCCTAGATTTCTCCAAGATAGCCAAGCCTATGATGAGGCTACTTTAGAAGGATGAAAAGTTTGTATGGACACCAGAGTGTGAAGCAGCTTTTCACACTTTGCAGACTCTGCTAACTACTGCTCCTATTTTAGCGCAACCTAATATTGAGAAACTATTTGATGTATTTTGTGATGCATCAGGTACCGGTTTAGGGTGTGTTTTAATGCAGGAAGGCCAAGTCATTGCTTATGCCTTACGACAGTTGAGAAAGCATGAAGTCAATTATCCAACTCATTATTTAGAGCTAGCAGCAGTTGTCCATGCTCTAAAAATTTGGAGATATTACCTACTTGGTAATGTTTGTCACATCTACACTAATCACAAAAGCCTTAAGTACATTTTTCACTCAACCCAAATTGAACATGAGGCAGCGCAGATGGTTGGAATTGATCAAGGATTACAACTTGGAAGTGCATTATCATCCAAGAAAGGCCAATGTGGTTGCAGACGCCTTAAGCCAGATGTATCGGTGTAATCCTTTGTTGGAAGATGGTTTCAACTTATTGCATCTGGTAGTCTTAAACAATATCACTGTTAGTTGCTCTCTAGATGCAAAAATTATTGAGCTCCAACGGACTGATGTAGGTATATTCCATATCAGAAGAAAGATGAAAGAAGAAGAAAGTAAGCATTTTCGATTGGATGAGAATGGTGCTCTATGGTTTAAAGATCGACTTGTAGTGCCAAAAGATAGTGAGTTGAGAAACCAAATTCTAGAGGAATCTCATTCTTCTAAGCTATCCATTTACCCGGGTAGCAACAAGATGTACGAAGACTTGAAAACTTGATTTTGGTGGATAAAAATGATGAAAGAAATTATGGCATACGTTGCTAGATGTGATAACTGTTGCCGAGTTAAGGCCATCCATATGAAACTAGTAGGGTTACTTCAGCCACTGTCTATTCCAAGTTGGAAATGGGAGGACATTAGTATGGATTTTGTTGTCGGACTTCCAACCACTCAAAAGGGTCATGATTCTATATGGGTAATTGTTGACCGTCTCACCAAGTCTGCACATTTTATTCCTATCAATGTCAAGTGTCGACCTCATCAATATGTAGAGTTATACATTAATCAAATTATAAGATTGCATGGAGTACCTAAGAGTATTGTATCAGATCAAGGGCCTCAGTTTGTTAATCATTTTTGGGAGCACCTGCACAAGTACTTAGGTACCACATTGATTCATAGCTCTGCTTATCATCCCCAGACAGTAGGTCAAACTGAACGTGTGAATCAGATCTTGGAAGATATGTTGAGAGCATGTGTGATTTCTTCCAAGGGTTCATAGGAGGATTGGTTACCTTTGGCTAAATTCTCCTACAATAATAACTATCAAGAGAGCATCAAGATGGCTCCATTTGAAGCTTTATATGGTCGCAAGTGTAGGACCCCTATGAATTGGATTGAGTCTGGTGAAAGAAGGTATTATGAGATTGACTTTGTCAAACAAGCTGAAGAACGAGTTCAACTCATTCAATAACATATAGAAGCTGCTCAATCAGGACAAAAGAGTTATGCAGATAAAAGGAGAAGTCTTATTGTGTTCCAAATTGGAGATTATGTGTATCTAGAGGTGTCTCTAATGAAGAAAGTACAAAGGTTTCGAGTGAGACAAAAACTTGCTCCTAGGTATATCAGTCCATATCAGATCATTGCACAAAAAGGACCAGTAGCCTACAAACTCTAATTACCTCTGAAAATGAGAGCTATATTCAATGTTTTCCATGTCTCCCAACACAAGAAATGTCGTCGTGTGCCCGAATAAGCTATTGAACCCACTAGTGTCAAGATCCAGTCGGATTTGACCTATGATGAAAGACCTATTCGAGTGCTTGAGACAATGGAAAGAGTGACCTATAGCAAAGTTATTAAATTCTACAAGGTGGTATGGAATAATCATAGTGAGCAAGATGCTACATGGGAGCGAGAGGATTATCTTCATGAGGTCTATCCAGTTTTCTACGAGAAATGGTTGGTAGTACAAATCTTGGGATGAGATTTTGTTAAGGAGGGAAGGGCTGTAAGAGCATCTCCAAGAGTTTGCTATCTCAACTTGGCATCCATATAATTTTGGCAAAACAAGAAAAAATAGCCTCCAACAGTTTGGCAAAACAACTTGGCATCAATAGCAACTTGGCAAATCTTCCCTCCGCGCGCGCAAATATGCGCGCGCGTATACGGCTTGGCATCCGGGGCTCTTCGTTTCTTAGCAAGGCTCTTTGTTTGCTTAGCAGGGCTCTTCGTTCGCTTAGCAGGCCTCTTCATTTTGTTAACGGGTTTTTTTATTTTACCAAGTCAAAAATGTCAAACTCTTGGAGATGGATTGTTTTTTTACTTGGCATATAATTTTGGGAGTTGGCAAATCACAAGATTTGCCAAGTAAAATTTGACAAACTCTTGGAGATGCTCTAACACCCTAGGTGTTAAGCATGCATTTAGCATTGGCATTGCATGAGCACAAGCATCATTGATCATTCATGAGCATGAGCATCTCAAATTTTATCTATATGATTGCTTACAGCACATGTGTTTGTTACAAAATGCTTTACATATGCTAGGATTTACATGTGACCCATGTATAAAAGGTTTGTGGGACCTTAGGAATAACTTTAACATGTTTAGTATTTCATATGGAACAACTTTGGTATTCATGACTTGGACCAATTTGGCCTCTAAGTCATGGTTATAGTGTAAGTTATCATTTTCAAGTTGCATGTTTGACCTAAGTTGAACTATACCCTAGAAACTTTGCATGGCAGTGCACCTTGAAGCAAAATTGTAGTACTTGATTAGAGCAACAACTTTTATTTTTGGGTCAAGGTCTAATTCTATGCTTAACATGGTAAAATCGTGCTCACAAAAATCAATGCAGTGCTCTTTTGAAGACTTAAAAATTTTTCTAAGTCTAAATTATGTTTTTAGTTTCAAGTACCCTAGTTTGGCGCGTTATAGTTTGAAAACCATGGCAATCTAGGCTAAGTTGGTATTTGCAAAGTTGTAGTACTCACTTAGCTCTATCACGTAGTTCTTTTGGTTTAGCAAATCACTTCACGGATTAGGATTTTTGGTTGCTTGAAATCACGCGGTCAGTCACCTGCATTTGCTCAATTCAGAGTTTCAGCTCGCCGTGGGTGGCCGACCAAACATAGAGTGTGACCGCCGCAGGCCGGCGTCGGGCCCCCGTCACGGCCGAGTGGCGTGTGATAACCGTGACGCCACGCTGCTCATTTCCGTCTCTCATTTGCACTCTCTCCCTCTCTACTGCTCCCTATCGCGCGAGCAACGAAGGCACTGAGCCACCGATGCCATTGCTGGCCGCTCAATACCTCACCGCGCTCGTACCATTTTCTCGCCATAGCCATAGCTCTGCTGTGTTCCCACCAACTCCCCAAACCCCTTCGTGTAGCTAGCAGAGCACGGTAAGGCCCTTGTGTTGTGCCACGGCCATCGCCGTCGTTCTCGCCGCTGTGCCACAACGCACATGGCCGGGCAGCCCTGACCACCATTCATCTTTCTTGTGAGTGCACCAGGTTCACCGTAGGGTGTAGAAGCTCGACACAACCCTAATTCCACCATCTCGGCCAACTCCAATGGCGCACCATCATCCCTAGTCCATCGTGCCGCCATTAGCGTCGCCGTCGCCCTTGACTTCTGTAATCGACCCAACCATCTACCCCATTGCGTGCGGAAAGTCATGAGGAGTCTAGTGGTGCCGGTGCTATCATCAGAGAGCTCACCATCAGTGAACTCTAGCCGGTCAACACCGGTGCTCTGCGTTATTCCAATGACACGCTGGCTCGGTTAACTCTAGGGCCCTAGCTGTGAGTGGTTGTAGATCTAATTCTAATGCATTTTTTTCTGATATAGATGCAAATTTTGAAAAATCATAAGTTGAGTTGTAGATGTCCAATTTTGGTGAACCAAGTTTTGTTTGATTCCTAATGAAGTGTAGCATTTGATAAACATATGAGATGCACAGTTTCTGGTATTTTTCTAGGAGAATAAAATGTAGCTCGATAATTGCTTTTTAAATGGTTTCTATCTTGAAAAAAATGCATAACCTGAGTTTGGTATGTGCAAAAATTGTGATTCCAATTTTGTTGAGTTTGTATTGACATGCTCTAGCTAGAAAAAAAATACTAAACTGGCAGTAAACTTGATTGGAGTAGGGTCTTTCTATTTATATTTTAATAAATGTTGTTTTATGAGGAAATTCATAAGGATAAAAATAAGTAACATATTGCCATGCAAATTTTTGTACAGTATTATGGTACTAGGATGAAGCTAAGAAAAATATGAAATCTATTGCTTGACATTTTTCTATAGGGTTAACAATTTTCACTAAAATAAACCTTGCTAGCTTGTCATTTTTGTAGAGGATGTTATACATGTTCAAATGTTATGAAATTTATACAGTAGTATATTGGGAGCACTTGGAAGCTCCTGTAATTTTCTAAGAATTTATTATGCACATTTGGTATATGTTTGTTATTTCACCTAATTATCTTATTAAATTAATAAAGCCATTTAAATAAATAAATTGGGCTTGACGTTTATGTTTTATAGAGTGTATTTCATATTCCTAAACTATTGGTACCAATGGTGTTGCTCAATTTGAGATTTTTATATGCCGTGAAAATATTATTGCTCTATAATTCAATTTGGAGGTGTTTTTGAATAGATTTTGTTGTTGGGTATTTTGTATAGTCAAAATGAAGTTTACTGTAAAAATGGTTAATAACAAAGTTGTAGCGAACTTCTTCATCTATCTTGTGTCAAAATTTCAGGGCCATAGGACAAATGGTTTAGGAGTTATAGCTGTTTGAAGTTCATCTCCAGAAATGCTTGTTCTCTAGAATTTTTGGACAGAGCTGGAAAGATTGCCTATTTTGGTTAGGATAGAGTTTGAATTAGCTTTTAAGTGATTAACTAAGAGTTGTAGGCAATTTTAGAAGCTTTCTAGAAAGTCCAAGATCACAGTATTTGGATAGGTAGAACTACAGTTATGATTTAAACTTGTAACTGCTATGTGTAGCTCAGAAATTGTCTTGCGATGAATATTGAAAATGGATAGAGAAGAGTTATGCACATACTCAGTAAATAAGGAATTAACATTGTTATCATTTGGGTAACTTAACATCATTATCATAGCATCATATACATTCCCATGTCACATCATCCATGATCCTTCTTATGCATTCATGGAACTTACTTATGCATATGCATACAATAGGTGCAGCCGAAGGGATCACGTTGGTGGAACTCGAAGTCGATCCATAAGAGGACAGCCAAGAGGTGCAGCACCAGGAGATTCCCGAAGAAGGAGAGCCAGAAGTTTATCATCTTCCCGAGTGCCCGGATCATCAACCTACCACATTTGTGAAAGGCAAGCCTCGGATCATTATAAGTCTCCCTATTTTATTAATGTCACCTAAGTTACTCGTATTGATGCATTATGTGATAGGAGTTGCTTGGGAACACTTGCTGCATATTACCTTTCCTTGTCTAGAAATATCTACCCCGAATCCTATTTAAGTCCAATAACGCTCCTTATGCTTAGCTATGCTTAGACCAGTAGAAGTTGGGTGATTTCCTATCACTTACGAGCCATAGGCGAGAACTTGATCATGGTTGGCTATATTGTGCTATCGTGAAACATAACTTCGTGTTGTTGATTAATTGGAGACCAGGCAAAGTCTTATGTTGGTGGTAATCATAGTGATTCCATCTATGTTGTTTAAGGACCGGTCATTCGAGGTCATCTTGTCATGTTGAACGCATGCCTCTCACATAGCTGGTTGGATAAGTCGTTTTGACCGCGAAGCCGAGTAGCTCAACTCAGGTCAGGGACATGAGTAGTTAAAGTGCGCACCCTAGATGCAGTAAGGATGTGCGGAGAGCCAATGGTGTTAGTCTAAGGGTGGGTTCGAGTCCCGAGCTTCCTGGTAGATTGGTAGTATCTTTGAGGGTGCGGCGCTGGTCTTACCCACGATTTGGACTTGAGTTGTACCAAAGGTGACCTGATGCGACCCCAATGGGAGAGGTATGGGTCTGTGTTCGGAATAATTCCCCAGCTGGGTAGGAATCAATTCAAATCGTCGTCTTTCATGAATAGTGAGAACTTGACATGAGTATGCTTCATCGTAGTATTTGACGGAAGTGTTAGTTATGAGATTATGAAAGAGCTCAACATTATATGGTTATTATTGTATTGACTTAATCTAGTATGAGATAAGATTAATAACTGGTGATTCACAATTTAAAAGATATTGGATAACTAATGCTTTTTATGCAAATAATGTCTACCGGCTCTACTTATAAAGCCTTGCATACTCCTTGTTGTCTTAGCATTTTAGTTGATGATGGGTAAGTCTAGCTGAGTACCTTCTTGAACTTAGGGTTTTATTCCCATTGTTGCAGATAATGTTATGTATCACGGCTACTGCAAGAACTACTTTGCTCCTATAGTGGATGTGGAATAGGACCATAGGCATGATCATCCTATATATGATCTCACCCTTATGCTTTTGTTGGAGATGACTATGAAAATTGGGTATGTATCTAAACTACTGTTGATGTCGTTCTGAACTATGTTGCTTCTGCTACTTTTAAACTGATGTTGTAATAACTACGTTTGAACTCCGATGCATGACAAACTATTTGTGAACTCATTGTAACATGTGGCTTGTATGTTGAATCATATATGATCTTGGCTTGTATGTTGTTTGATTCAAGATCCTTTGTGATACTAGACAGACTACTAGATCTATATGGGCTCAAGTGTGATGGTTTGATGGCCTCGGTGGTTGCTACTGTACTTGTGCTCTTATAAATTGGATGGTTCTGTTACATTGAGCGCTGCCTTATCGCTGATGGACCACGCCTATTCCTCCTAGGGTTCACTCCATGTGCCGCCACCCTTGAGCTCCCGTGGTTCTTGTTTGGCGCCATCAAGTAGATCTAAGGAAGAAGGGGTGGCTTCTGTGCATGGAATGGCCCTAGTGGTGGAGCGGTTGCATGGTGTGGAGGTGAGATGAGCAAGGAAAAAGAAGATGCGACGGAGAAATGATGGGGAGTGTGCGTCACGGTCGTGGCGCCTTATAACGGTTCGACCCCTGACTCTTCGCCTTCAAGGATTTTTGGGAAACCATGCCCCCATGCCATTCCCACTTCTAAAATCTCTGCACACTCTCCTGGGCCGATAAATGGGCCTAGCGTATTCACAACTAAAACCGCGCCGCACGTGGGCCACCAAAATAGATTTAAGTGCTAAGCACTATTTCGCTGATTTATTTGGGAATTTCAAAAGTGCAATTTTATCCTTATGATCCTGCTACAAGATTTCTTCACAATCTTCCAGCAGTCTCAGGGACTATGTGGGTACACATAATCTAGCGATGACTGTATTGATTCTTCTCAGCTAAGCTGGGAACTGGTTTGACATATCCAGTCTACAAATTTTGACCCTAGCACCATGTGAATACTTCACCTAGTATCAGGCTCAGGGACTAAGTGGGCACACTTCACCTAGCAGTGAATTGCTTATTTCTAGACCCAATGCTTTCCAAAATGACTAAGTCATAATCTGCAATTGTTCAAGGCCTTAGTTTGGCTCTAAGAGTCAATTCGGCCTAAGGCATGGATGCTAAGCATCTCTCTTTTTGCTCTTGAGGGACTAAGTTCCTTAATGCTGACTAAGTTAGGGACACTAAGTGTTCAACTTCGCCGCTCAGAACCTAAGTGGGCACACTTCACCTATGGTGAAGGCTTCAATTTTTTTTGCTTGAGCTCCTTACATCCTTCTAGCAAACCTTGCTTTCGAACGAGTTCTAGCTTGGCTCCCAGTTAAATTGCTCAGACAGTAGTCTCAATAGCTCAGATGCTCGTTCAAACTACTCGGATGCTGGTCTCAACAGCTCGGACGCTTGCCTCGACTACTTGGCTCCCAGTTAAATTGGTCGGAAGCCTGCTCCTGGTGATGAACATCAAGTTGGATAGCTCGGACAGGCTCAAGATGGTGTTGCTCATTCCAAGGTGCTTGGAGACTAGCTATGGGGGTATAACCCCCAGTACCCACTGGGTTGTAAATGGGACAAGACACCAGAGGAGGCCCAGCCCACAAGATTAAGCCATGCGGGGCATGACATAGGTTGGTGTGCGCCGCAAGACTACATGAATCTTCCTTGACGACGAAGGAGAATCTGATCGGATATGCTAGATATTATATTCCTTGTAAACACGTATCATGTAACCAATTAGGATAGATGCAACCGACCTATAACCCTACCCCCTGAGCTATATAAGGTAGGTAGGGACCCCCCTTGTTTTGACCCGATCTCTCATAATACAATCCACCAAAGACACAGGACATAGGGTATTATGTCAAGCTAATGGCCTGAACCTACCTAATCGCTATCTCTCGCGTTCTATGTCACCATCTAGTTCCTTCACGCGCACCACCACTGATTCATCTACTACTATGGGCATACCCCTCAGTAGACTACTGACCATATTTCGTCGACAACATGAGAACTTAGATAGAGGGGTGTCGTCTTGGCTAGACCATTAGTTTTAATTCCATATTTATCTTGGTCAGCCGGTGAGATTAATTTTTCAAAAGGACTATTTAGCCCCCTCTAGTCTACCATCTCGACCCTATAAGTGGTATCAAAGCTAGGTCTCTCATTTGTGTTCTTCACCGACCCAAGAGGATGGCAATTAGTGGGATAGATGATTTTGACGCACATTTTTTATGGCACAAACTTTGCACGGTGGAAACACCGCATGCTTGATCATTTTTGTTGAAAGGGACCCAAGTTTTGGTGGATTGTTATGGATGGTCTTACTCTTGTTTTAGGTCATAGAAATCTAACCAAAGCTCAAAGGGCTTGCTTTCAACTTGATGCACATCCTTATTGCTTTATAATGGATGCTTTGAATTTGGAGATATATTATAGGGTGGATTGCAGAGGAACCACCCATGAGTTGTGGGAGTCAATCAATCAACTCTATGGGGACTCCTCCACATATGAAGATGACATTGTCAAGGAGGATGATCCCAAGGAGGAGGCACATGAGGATGTTGAGCATAAGCACAACTTGGTGATTCTGGAAAATTGCTCCACCTCATGGTTAAGTGATGATGATGATAGATCAAGTACAAGTTCACTTGACAAGATTGATAATGATGCCTCAAGTGATGCAATTGATGATTCTACCCCATGCACACTTGATGATGATGGTTCATGCTCGGATGACACTGCTACTACAAGCTCATCCACTACATCACATTGCTTCATGACACAAGGTGACACCAAGGTATCTATTGCTAATGTGATTGATCTTGATTCATATGAGGAGCTTCTAGATAATTTTGGTAGCATGATCAAAGCTTTAAAAAATGAGATGGCTAAAATGAAGAAACTAAAAAATGAAAACTCATTTCTAAACAAAATATGTGAACAACAAAAGCATCTACTTTATGTTACTACTTGTTCAAATGAGGAGCTAAAATTAGCTTATGAGGAACTTAGTGTTGCTCATGATAACTTGGTACAAGAACATGCTTTTCTCACTAAAGAGCATTTCAATGAGAAAATTAAAACTAGTGAGAGCTCATCACATGGGTCAAATGATCAATCACATAATGTTGCTAACCCTTGTGATGTAAGCAAGAAGAATGTATCCACCTCTTGTGATGATTTATTAGATATGCCATGTTCTTCATATATAGATGCTTGTTCTACTTCTATGTCTTGTGAGACTAATCTTTTGAAGAAGAACAATGAGCTCAAAAATTAAGCAAAGAATTTGAGCAACAAGTTAGAGAGGTGCTACAACTCCAAGGTCACCTTTGAGCATATGTTGGACAATCAAAGAAGTTATGGTGACAAGAGTGGCATTGGCTTCAACAAGAGCAATGTCAAAGGCAAGAGATGGAGCAAGAGAAGAAATGAAAGAGAGATGAAGAAGCAAGAATAAAAGAAGCTCTCTCATTTTGTGTGCTTCAAATGCCATGAGATGGGTCACCTTGCCAAATCTTGACCAACCAAGAAGCTAAAGATGAGGCCACAAGATGAAAAGAAGAAGCCCCAAGAGCAAATCAAGATCAACCATGAAGGTGTTGATGGGAAGAAGAAGAAGAAGACAAGAAGGGGAGGTAGAAGATAAAGATCAATACAAAACCTCGCCCAAGTGAAGTGCCATAGTCATGATAAATTGGGCCACCTAGCTTTAGGTTGTCCAAACAAGCTTAAGAAGAAGGCTCAAACAAACAAGGAGAAGTGAGGCAATGAGAAGCACCACATGAGCAAGGGAGAAAAGGCTCAATCAAAGGGGATGTGCTACTCATGCTGGGAAAGGGGACACATGGCTAATTCATGTCCCCTAGGTAACACTCCTAAGCTAATTACAATTAATGCAAAATCTATGCTTAGGAAGGATGGAAGTCATACCTCTGTGGTTACTATTGCAAAACATCCCACAACTCATACTATGGATATGCCTAAGTATGTTGCTCCTAACTTGAGAGGACCCAAACAAGTTTGGGTACCATCAAAAAGTGGATGATTGTTTGTAGGTACCATGGCATTGGAGGCTTGATTCAATTGGTTTTGTATTGTTATTATATATTGAGTCAAGTATTGAAGCTTAGTGCTATTCTATCCCAATGCCAAATCAAGTTAGTGAAGTCCAATTCTGCTAGAACATGTAAGTGCTATAATTCAAGTTGTGGCGATTTATTGGATATTGTCGGTATTTTTTTATTGGCAGATATTCGGCTCATGGAGGAACTCACCTGATGCAAATAGCAAGCACAATAGAGACACATGATTTATACTAGTTAGGGCCCCCAGGAAGCGAGTAAAAGCCATACATCCAATTGCTACTTGTTTATATTATGATCTCTTCGAATAGTGAGATGGTGATTACAAGATGGCTATGCCTATGAGAGTTTTCATGATTACAACAGGGCGGATAGCTAGCTATTTATATCTGAGGCCTACTTGCCCTACAAGTTTCATAGTCATGCCTTAGTCAGGGTCTTGGCATGATCTTCAGATATCCTTCCTTGAATAGGTGAGTCGTGAACCTTTGGGTCTTCCTCATGAACCAGCATATCCAGTAGACGGGAATGCTAGGAGTATGGCACCATCAGTAGCCCTCAAGCTTATCGATTAATCAGGATTTGGTAACTTTCCTATACTCGGGCCCTTTATGGGTGTTCGAATCGAGGTTTTATTGCAAAAGGTCAGACTTATACCCAAGGTTGGTCAAGTAGAAGTTACAGAGTCACGTAGTTGGGTGATCAACTGTTGAATAAAATAAGCCATACTCAGGAGTCATCTTGTCTTGTCAATGCGGTCTTTTCCCAAGCTAGGCGGTGGTTGCAGGCACTCAAGTGGCTGCACTAGCTCGACTTCTAAGAAATACGCATGCCTTACGATTAATGCATCGCTTTGGTTCGTGGGTGATGATTGGCTTGCCTTCCCAATCACCCTAGCCTTGGATTTATAAGCAGGCGTCTGAGTGTTGGACTTGGATCCACTTAGCGTCATCACATTGGCAATCATGAGGACAAAGACTGCCACTTGCCACCGCAAGATCCCTCAGCTGCTGCTCAGGGATTCACCTGGGCAGTCTACTGAGGCCTTTCCTCCTTTATCTCCCTCGGTGTCATCGTTTCCAAATTCAGCGTCACCTATTGTTCCTACTTTGACTCTATCCTCAGCCCTAGCACTCTCTTGAGAGGAGGCCATGGGTGTGAAGAAGGAGAAGGAAGAAGCCATGGCGAGCACCATGGGGATTGCCACCCTGGCCCTGGAAGGGCCTGAGTCAAGTGCTCTGCTGAAGGGAGTGATTGAGCTCTCCAATGGTGAATCGGAGCGTTTTATTGCTTCCTTTGCTACCACCACCAGCGCTAGTCCCTCTGCCGCTAGCCCCTCTACTCCTCAGGTTGCCACCATAGCAGATATGAGCGGCGACTAGGAATTTGCCCGACAACTCTCTACTGAGCTAAACCAGGAAGAGATCCCTAGTGATAGGGAACTTGCTCGGAAGCTCTTTGTCGAGCTAAACATGGAAGCCATCAGAATCCCTGGTGATAGGGCCCTGGTGGACATGGTTAGCAACGATGAAGGCATCACGGCGGCGAACACCGGTGAGGAGAAGGAAGTCGTCCTAGGCGATGAGGAGAAGGAAGGGGCTTCGGCCAATGTTGGGCTGCTAGAGCAAACCGTCGTGGTTGCTAGTCCTCCACCAAGCGCCTAAGCTTGCTTACGGTCACCTTGATCAGGTCATTCTATCCCTATACCACAAGGAATTCGTCGTCCTTGCAGATCGGGATTTGTTGTGGCCCAACTTGGTGATCGGTCTAAGAGTAGTGAGTTAGGGTTTTTTAATTATCCCATCTGTAAATCCGCGTTTTAGCAAAGTTATCAATGAAGGAAAACCTTTCTATCAGTCTATTTTTGCATTTTAATATTTGCACATTGTCTACATAGCAATAGGCTGATAATGACTCATGTTAATGGTTCAACGAGTTGATCTGTCTGTCTCGAGTTGGTCGGGTTTTAGCAAATTCTCATTTGTTAACAGAAGATGGCGCTATTTTTCCCTTCGCACATAGGCCATGGGTTTGTATATCTCTCAACATTTATGTGGACTTGGGCATTTTAGCTTTGCCTAATGAAATTTTTTTGGACTAGTGAATATGTATATGGTAGCCCCTTACTCTTTATCTGGATTGGGATTGAGATGAAGAGTAAAGACTAGTAGGTAAATTTTAGCAGCTTTGTTGCTCTTTATGTGAACATTTGAACAAAATCCTAGATAATGAGCAATGATCCACTTGGATAATTGTTGAGCAAGCAACTAGGGTAGCCCCCGAGCCTTTGGCTGAGTTTACAATAGGCTCGCATGATGCTACCGGCAAGCTCTAGCCCCCGAGCATGCAAATTATGAAGGGGCAAGATATTAAACCGTACATGTAGAAGAAATGTTGACTAAATAGCGCAACATTGAAGTATAGCATATCTTTAGGCGTAGAAATGTCATAGCTGATCCATATTCCATGTATTTGGGAGTATGTCGCCGTTGATTTCAGCCAATATATAAGCCTCCGGGTGAGCTATCTCGACCATGATGTATGGTTCCTGCCAAGGAGAAGACAGTTTGGTTTTGTCCTTTGTACACTAGTCCTCTTTTAGTACTAAATCCTCAATGATTAAATTTTGACTACGCACATGTTGGTTATGATATTTCCGAAGGGATTGCTGATATCGCTGTGCACGGTAAGCAGCTCTATCACGCTCTTCCTCGAGCAGCATTAGGTTGAGATCATGATGCTTAGGCTCTTCTTCTTCAGAAAACATCAATACTCATGGCGACTTAAGTCATATGTCTGGTGGGAGTACTGCCTCAGCACCGTACACAAGGAAAAATGGGGTCTCACCCATAGCGTGGCTAGATGTCGTGCACATTGACCATAATACTATCGGGACTTCTTATGCCCACTTTTTGTCATAGGCTTTAAGCCTGTCAAAAATTCAGGTCTTAATCCCTTGCAATATTATACCATTTGCTCGTTCAACATTTTCGTTGATCATCGGGTGGTTTTCTGAAGATTGAGGATGTTTTATTTCGTAGGTGGCACAAAAATTTTCAAACTTCTTGCTTATAAATTGTGTTCCATTGTCTAATATTAGTCGGTTGGGTACGCCAAAACACATTACTATGCCATGCAAGAATTTGACTATGTTTTCCTTAGTGATACATTCGACTGGCTCTGCCTCGACCCATTTGGTAAAAGTATCGATGGTAACAAGCAGGAACTTGTATCCTCCTTGGGCCTTTGGAAATGGTCCTAGTATGTCGATACCCCATGTGGTGAATGGCCAGGATAGTGAAATTGTATTCAATATTTGGACCGGCTGGTGTATTTGCTTTGCCAAAAATTGACATGATTCACAAGTTTTGACTAGGTCGGTGACGTCTTAAAGAGTTGTTGGCTAGTAAAATCCTTGTTGAAAGGCTTTAGCCACCAAGGCCTGATGAGAGATATGGGACCCTCAGATTCCTTCGTGGATGTCGCGTAGCAAACAAATGGCCTCGGTCTGTGTGATGCATTTGACAAGAACCCCATTATGGTCCTATTTATAGAGGATACCATCAACCATTGTATAGAGCATGGCTTTGCGGCCAGTTCGTTCCATATCGGCACCATCGACTAGAGTATCCTAGTTTGTTAGGTACATCTGGAATGGATTCATCTAGTTGTCCCCATTTCCAACTAGAGCAGCAGCACGAGCCGGATCACCCAGCATAGACTCCCTAGGGAATTCGCTGAGTATTGCCTCATTGCTTGACGGATCAAGCTATCGGGTTTGGACCCAATTTTGAGATCAGGATAGAGGGTTTTTCGAGCACTTCAACCAGGACATCTCCCGATAGGTGCTGTCGTGAAGCTGCTTGACTGGCTAAGGAGTCGGCATCGGTGTTATATTTTCACGGAATGAACTAGAGTTCAAGTCTATCAATTTATGACTCTAACTGTTGGTATGCTTGTAGATATGAAGCCATGTTCTCATTCATTGCTTGATATCCTTTAGATGTTTGTTGGGCAACTACTTCTGATTCCCCTTTCACAAGTAGCCTTCGGATTCCCAAGGATATGGCAATTCACAAACCAGTCAATAGGCCTTCATACTCAGCAATATTGTTGGTCGGAGTTGGGTTAGTGAAATCAATTTGAATTGTGTACCTCATAGCATCTCCCTCAGGTGATACTAGGACAACTCTAGCCCCTGCGCTATTTTTACACTTTGCGCCATCATAAAACATGAGCCAATGCTCGGGGTTCTGTGCTGCCTCTTTAGGTTTGGGGTTATTCCACTTTGCAATGAAATCAACTAGAGCCTACGATTTGATCGTAGTTCGAGGTACAAATTGTATATCATATTGTCCTAGCTCTATGGACCATTGGCTATCCTACCGACATCATCCCGATTGTGTTCATTAGTGCCAAGTGGATAGCATCAGACCATTTGATCTTATGACTCAAGAATTAATGCTTGACCTTTTGAGAAGACATTAGTACGACATACAATAACTTTTGGATGTTAGGGTACCTAGATCGGGCGTCATGGAGGACTTCACTTATGAAATAGACCGAATGTTGCTTCATGGATTTTTCCACCTGACGCTCGACCACCAAGACCAAGCTAACATCTTTGGGGGTTGCTGCTATGTATAGGAGCATGACTTTGCCATCCTTTGGAGGCACGAGGGTCGGTAATTATTTTAGATATTGCTTGAATTTCTAAAATGCTACCTCAGTTTGTTCGTTCCATTAGAAACCATCATGTTTATTTAGCAATTTATAAAATGGCATACCTCATTCGCCTGACTTGGATACGAATCGACTTAGGGCTGCCATCATTCTGGCTAGTTTCTGGACTTGTGGCTACGTGGAAACTGCATATCTTCGATAGCCTTGACCTTCTTAGGGTTTGCTTCAATGCCACTCTGAGACACCAAATACCTGAGTAGCTTACCCAAAGAAACATCGAATGTACATTTATCAGGATTGAGCATCATTTTGTTCTTACGTAAATTGTTAAAAGTTTCCTTTAAGTCGGTGATTAAATCACCTCTGGATTTGCTTTTAACAACTATGTCATCAATATATGCTTCAACATTGCAGCCAATTTGGCCTTCAAGGACAATATGAACACACCTTTGATACGTAGAACCAGCATTCTTTAGACCAAAAGGCACCTTAATATAACAGTATACACCGAATGGAGTTACAAATACATTTTTCCCTCACCATCTATGCACATGCTAATTTGGTGATACCCCGAATAGGCATCTAGGAAACATAGCAATTCGCATTCAGAGGTTGAATCTACAATAGGATCTATCCTCGTAAGGGGATATTCATCCTTTGGCCTTGTTTTATTCAAGTCGGTGTAGTCCATGCACATCTGCCATGTACCATTGGGCTTCTTCACCATGACAGGGTTCACTAGCCACTCTAGAAAAGGGACCTCTTGTACGAAACATGCCTTCAACTAACGGTTAATTTCGTCATGTATGGTAGCTCGCTTTTTCTAGGGTGTAGCGTCTTTGCTTCTGTCTGACTGGTTGGGCACCAGCTGGTACACGAAGTTTGTGCTCGATTACTTCTCTAGGGATCCCAGGCATGTCAGACAGTTCCCAAGCGAACACATCTTTATTTGCCTAGAGAAAAGTAATGAGCTCGAGTTCCTATTGAGGATCTAGATTTGACCCAGTATTGGTGGTTTTGGCTGGATCTTGGGGATCCAGTGGGACTTTCTTTGTTGACGCATCATCTTGGGTCTCCTTCGCTTGAGGAGTAGAATTAGGAGCATTTGCCAACTCATCATCTTCTTCATGGCTTTCACTAGCAGTGGCTGCCTGTTCCTAAGCTGGTAGTGCTAGAGCCTTAGCTCGGGCCGCAGCTACTTTGGAGGACTCAGGATACTTCAACGTTTCCTTTAGCTTTGGGGTAGCCGAAGTCATAGTCGCCACCATAGTTGTCTTCTATTGCTTGACTGGTGGTTCCTTTGGGTCTACCAGGACCTGTATATACTGCCTAATCATGTCTAGGGTTTTCATGTCATAGGTGATGACACCCTTGGGGTCACCATGTATAGTCATCGAGCCATGAGGGCCGTGTACCTTGAGTACAAAATAGGCAAAATGGGCGACCGCCATGAACTTCCTTCAGGAACGGTCTGCCCAAGATGTAATTATACGCCGAATCAAAGTTTGCAACCTCAAATGTGAGGAATTCTGACCTAGTGTTCTCACCTTCTCTAAGGGTAACTTGTAGGTCGATTCTCCCGAGGGGGTATGCTGACATGCTTGGCATTATCCCATAGAAGGGCTCTTTGACCGGGAGAGGCGCTTTTTGTGTGGCAGAATCGACCAATTTATACGAGCACAAGTACAATGGCAACCATCGAAGTGATCGCATGGTCATACTTGAGCCCATATAAACTCGGTAGTCCATCGAGTGTCATGAAGGATCTCGAATAATCCAACATACAACCAAGATTGTACATGATTCAACATACATGTCACATGTTACATAAGTTCACAAGTATCTCAACATACATCAGAGTTCAAATATGGTTATTACAATACCAAGTTCAACTGCAATAGCAGAAGCAATATAGTTCTAAAACCAACATCACACACACTTGTTTAAATACATGCCAGTTCATGATCAAGTCCCACAAAAGCATCATAGGTAACACAACATAGAAGAGCCTTGCCCGCGGCCTTACTCCTCGTCCATGGTAGGAGAGAAGCAATTCTTACAGTACCCATGGTATACCGTACCATCTATAACAAGTGGGAAATAAACCTTGAGTATGAGAAGGTACTCAGCTAGACCTACCCGTCATGAACCAAAAATAAAGTGACACCAAGGATCATGCAAGGCTTTATAAGTGGAGCTGGCATGACATTATTTTGCATAAAAAGCAACTAATTGAACTACACATTTTATGATCCATTCACCAAGTTAATTATAGCTATTCATCTTTGGATTAGGATCTAACCTGTGCCAAACATGTGTTATATAATTAAGTAGCATAACAATAGTAACCATAGCCAATTATTTTATCATTCTCAAAACCATTCCACTTGCCATTAATCACTACGATAGAAGGAAGCTCAGTCAAGTTTCTCACTATCCGAGAGAGGCGGCGATTTGAATCGATTGCAACCAGCTAGGCAGTATTCCTAACACAAACCCAGACCTACTTGTGCCAAGGTAGTCTTAGGTCATTTTTGGTACAACTCAGGTACATAGGTCGCGGGATCGATCAGCATCGCACAATCAGGGACAACCAGCTGTCAGGACGGTCAGGCCTAGCCTACCCTTGGGCTCACATCTGGCTCTGCACATCCTTACTACCATCCATTGTGCGCACTCTTATAGAACGAGGCCCGTCCTAAGTTGAGCTACTCAGCTTCATAGTCGAAACAAGTTATCTGACCAGCTAAGTGAGAGGCATGCGTTCAAAATGACCGAGGACCAACAATGATTTATCCTTAATTGGCATAAACGGAATCACATGAGTTTCCCCTACTACATAGACTCTGTCTGGCCTCCATTTACATCACCCCATGGTTGTTTTACATAATAGTAAATATAGCCAACCATGATTTGGTATCCACATATATCTCGCAGGTGACAGGAAATCACCTGACTTCTACCAACTAAGCATTGCTAATCATTTATTGGATCCTGGACCTACATAAGGTTCAAGGTATATTTCTGGACAAGGAAATTATATGCATCAAGTGTTTCCAATCAACTCCTATAACCTAATGCATCAAACATAACGGACTCAAGTTGACATTTATAAAACATAGAAGGCTTAGAATGCTCCGGGGCTTACCTTTCATGTAAGACGAGGGCTTATGGTCTGGGCACTTAGGTAAATCTTTCAGAACCTATTATTTGCCTTCTGGAACTTCCTGCGGCTAGGTCTCCTACTGGTCCTCCTCCCCCATGGCCTTGAATTCTAGAAGCGTTATCCCCTCCAGCGATCCTATATGTATGAAGGTATAGATAAATATAGCGAATGCACAAGGGATGAAGTGTAAGTATGGTATGACAAAATACATATACATTTTAGTGACAACATAACAAGATGATGGAAAGATTACTTTACTTTATTTGAGTAGGCGCATATCTCTTCTCTAGTAGAGAACTTTTAGTTTACTAAGTAGGTGCATATCTCTCCTCTAGTAAAGCAACATACACTCACCATGTTTTAGCAACCTAAGATAGAGTTGTTCATCATCATTAAGATGTCTATCACCTATAGCTAACAACTTGTTTTAATTAGCCTAATCATCTAATTTAGCAAGCATCATGCTCATCCAAAGCAAACAATTCAAGAACTAGATGCAATTGAATTATAGAGCAATAAATATATAGTTGCATACACCCAATCAAAATTGGCCACAACCCACTGTACCAACAGATTATATACATCACCAACATGTTGAAAGGTATAATGGTTGGACCTAAATCAATTATATATATGCCTTTATTAATTTATTTAACTTGGATGAAAATTGGAACTGCTACTTCTAGTGCACAAAAAATTCTAGAAAAATTACATCAGCTTATACATGCTCTCAAGAGACTACTATTAAAATTTTCATGTCATTTGGATATGCATAGCAGCCTCTACAAAAATGACAAGTTACATACTTTATAGCCACCTAAATATACTTAGCATAGTGAAAAGTGTCAAGCAACCACTTTACTATTTTTCTTAGATTCCTTATAATACTAGAACACTGTAGAAATTATTTCATGCCCATAAGTTACATAAATCTACCATAATTAATTTCACAACAACTAGCATTTAATTAAGCCAAAATAAGAAATCCTATTCCAAGCATGTTAGCTATAGGTTTCCTTTTTTTCCTAGCTACAACATGTCAAAATATGACAAACAAAATTGGAATCACATTTTTAGCATATACCAAACTCTAGTTATGCATTTTTCAAAATTAATAGGAATAAACAAGATAATTTAAACAGGGTATAAAACTGTAGCACATACCAAGTTTCATCTTTTTAGCAGATAGTACTCATCAAGATGAATCCAACAAAATTTGGTTCACTCAATTTGGACGCTCCTAGAATTAGTTATGAATTTTTGAAGTTTGAATCAATTTCTGAAAAGGAATAAAGAAAAACATTCAAAATCTAAAATCGCTACGTGCACACAGCCTACTGCACTAAAGAGGTTGACGGCTAGGACCAGGGGTCCACCTGGCCCCACCTATCACAGGCATAAAGATAGGGGCGTAGTTTTGACCAGCGAGAGCTCATCGACGGCGAGGTCTCCGGTGGCGCGGTCACCCCCAACGGCTTCCCCTCGTCAACTCGCACCCAGCAAACTACTTGGTTGAACCTCGACCGGTCTCTAGCTAGGGCGGTGGCGGCAATGGTGAACGGTGGTGCTGCGTGGCGATGGGCCGGTCATATCTGGCCATGCTATGCTTAGGTGAGCATGGCTACGGCTTCTTGGTGACCTAGCAGAGATCTAAGGTTAGGATTGGGCCTTGCGGTTGCACCGGTGAGGCACGACCGCGTGCATGGCGGCACGACGGTGCGACTGTGATGGTGGTTCTGTGATGTTCCAGCGAGCCAGGTGACAGCATTGAGCATTCATCCTCCCATTGAGCTTCGGCATCATGTTGCCAAGACCTAACACCTAGAAGTGAGAAGGGAAGGACACCAGGCATGCATGGTCATGGTGGAACGCATGGCGGTGGTGCGATGTGTGTTCTCCTTCCGGTGGGGCCTACATTGGCCAAAGGCCAGTAGCTATAGCATTTACTAGACCTAGTGACCATAGAATAGTGGAGAGAGTGCGTGTAGCAAGCGTGAGGTGGTCTATCCACCACGAGCTAGAGCTTGGCGGTGCACCGTGGTAATGGCGATGGCACGGCGATGGCCCTAGGGGCTTTACCTGTGTTCAAGGAGCGTTGCTAGTGGGTCGATGGTGTAGAGCATGACACGGTCGTACTGTGGGCGAGAGGAATCGAGCGGTGGTGTGGAGTGTGCTATGGCGCTACCAGTGAAGGCACGTTGACGGCGACGCTGCTGCTTTGCTCTGCTCTGTGAGATGCACGTGGGCGAGAGAGGGGGCGACAGAGTAAGTGAGTGCATGAGTGAGTGGAGGGTCATGTGCTCCCCCTTTTGGCATGGCAGGGTGGGCCAGTGCCAGTGTACAGCTGCCACACAGCATGCGTGGCCTGCCCGTGGTCGGCCATTGCCGGCCGGTCTGAAATCGGCTAAGTGCTAAT
Source organism: Miscanthus floridulus (assembly GCF_019320115.1). NCBI lineage: Eukaryota > Viridiplantae > Streptophyta > Magnoliopsida > Poales > Poaceae > Miscanthus > Miscanthus floridulus. The sequence continues at coordinate 66,383,533 of NC_089588.1, read as the reverse complement.
TCAGGCAGTCTAGCAGCATGACTTTGCACCCCTTGATCTCCCAAACCGTGGCGAGTTTTGATCAACCAATTTCACCATTGTGTAGAGCCATGTGAATACTACACAATTTCTTCAAGGAGTTTTGCCTAATTCAAAATGGTTTTCAAACTAAAAATTGTGAAATGTAGGTACATGAAAAATGTAAACCGTCTTAGAAAATTTTCTAAGTTTTCAAAACAGCATTAAGTTGGATTTTGGGAGCCCTGTTTGACCAACTTAGGCACTGATTCAGTACTTGACCCTTAAACAAAGTTTGTTCTACATGACATGAACTACAACTTTTATTTAGGCCCCACTTCCATGCAAGCTCTCTAAGCAATTAGTCAAGTTAGGTCAAACAATCAACTTAATAAAAGCATTTCTACTAATACTAACACTTAGAAGCATTTTTGGACCAACTCATGAATATAAACTTGGTTCCATTTTCCATCCTAAGTGTGTATAAGGTGTTTTAGTGACCAAACAACACTCACTTGTATTAACCAAGCATGACCATAAGGCATATACATGTATAATTAAGCATCTCCTATGATAACATAGAGTGAATGAAATGAAATTTCATATGCCAATGCTCATGAATGAATGGGTGATGCTTATGCTCATGCAAATGCAAGTGCAAAGTGCAAGCTTAACACTAGGGTGTTATAGCCACTCCCCCTTATAGAAATCTCATCCCAAGATTTGAATGACCTACCATTTTTCATAAAACGCGGGGTAAACTTCACGTAAATAATCCTCTCTTTCCCATGTTGCATCTTGTTCACTGTGGTTATTCCACACCACTTTGTAAAACTTAATCACCTTGCTTCGAGTTACTCTTTCTGTCTCTTCCAATACTTGTATCGGTTTTTGCTCATAAGTCAAATCTGATTGAAGCTTAATATTGGTTGGTTCATTCGCTTCATTAGGCATGCAAAGACATTTTCTTAGTTGAGAAACATGAAAACATTGAAGATTGAACTCATCTCGGGAGGTAACTATAATTTGTAAGTGACCCTTCCACTTCGCTCAAGAATCTTGTATGGGCCTACATACCTAGGTGCAAGTTTTCTTTTCACACCAAATCGTTGCACTCCTTTCATTGGTAACACCTTTAGGTATACATAGTCACCTACCTCAAACTCAATAGGTCTTCTTCTTTTGTCAGTATGGCTCTTTTGCCTTGATTGAGCGGCTTCAATGTGTCATTGGATAATATGGACTTGCTCACAAAGACTGCACTACAAGAACATCATCAACTTATGTGCATCAAAGGACAACGTGAGGCTAAGTCCCCAAAATCAAGCCCGGGCAAGGTTTTGTGCGTACGCAAAAATGAGGGAGGGAAAGTGTCCATACAACACAAAGAAAAGGCAAATAAAGGCGTGATGCTACCAAACCTATCATGTAGATACTATGGTCACGAAAACAGGGTTGCGCTAGGTAAAGCCTCATGGGTCGATCCCTGGGCGAAGCCACGTGGCCATGGCATTTAGGCGATCAGACCAATGGCAGTCACAGAAGGATGGCAGAGCACAAGGGAAGCAAAATCAAGGGACACGAACTGAAAAGAAGCTTTTTACTTAAATTTATTAAAGACCCCGATTACACCTCAGGGATCTTAGCCACCGTCGCGGAGGATATCCTCCACATCCACGGTGGCAACAACGACATCCGTAGTAGCGGCGAAGCCATCAACTAGCGTCGTCCGCTCCTCTTGTTGGACATGCTTCGGGAACCCAGGCACCACCCGTCAGAGGTCCATCCTGGTCCACAGCTGCATGGTAGCAAGAGCAACACTATGTCCCTGCCGGATCCCTACCACCACCATTCGCACATGGTCTTCCACCGCAATGATCTCTCAGAGGTGAGCCACCTCAGCCTCATGGCAGGAGGCCACCAGCTGCTCCTCCAGTGCTGGTAACAAGACAATGTGAAGATAAGAAGCTATGGACATCCATCAAGACATCGAGGCAAGGGAGACCCTTACCCATGATGCGAGCTTGGGTGTAAGTGGTTGTTGCCTATGTAGCGGTGGTCTCACCCTCCGAGGTAGTGAGAGTAGCTTTGACAACACTGATGTCGAGCTCCAACTGCCTCGCCTCATAGGTGGACACAGAATACCACTGATGGGCTTTGTCCATCTCATGGATGAGTCAGCAAAAACTCTCGGTGGCCGCCCAGAGATGACAAAGATGAGCACAACCCCGGCGCCCCTATGGCCCTAGTCGGGGCAACGCCGGTGGCACCCCTCGATGCGGCATGGGAGATAGCCCTAAGGAGTGCTCATGGTCAACTTAGGTTAGCATCAAACTCAAGGTATTGTTCAAACACTCACCCCTGTTTGCATAGCAAAACTCAGAGACACGGCGATGGACCACCAGCCTTCGGTACCTCCTCCTGCGGATGCTCACCGTGATCTATCGTATTGGCTGAGAAGGAAAGCTATGAGCACACAAAAGCAAGGAGGAGGAAGCAGCAGGGCAAGCACCGAAAACAGATGAATTCCCCCACCTTACCAGATCTCCCAATTTATAGCCATGGGAACCAGCCACCATGGATAGCTCGGGCACACGCGTATCCTCTTTCAATCACTAACCACCTCAGAAATCATGTAGAGTAGGTGAAGCAATTGGAGGGGAGGCAAAGCGACGGTTACCCACGTAGCAACGTGAACCAAGTAAGCTTTGCATGTCCCCACTTTTTCCATATCATTTTGATTTATGGGCCCACATTTCGTGGCATATGACTACTCGCGAGTGGGCACCATTATGCCATGACATGACCAGGGAGGCCAATAGCCCCTTGAGATCATGCACAGATCGACCCAACGCAACCATGACCCTGCATCATGCTTAGGAAATCCATCCTTGGGCCAGCCTTTAGATGTGCTCAAGGCTACGAAAGGGATAGGGGCAAGGAGGAGATGGGCCCCTATAGCTCTAATTGGTGGTGCGGAGCCACATGACCCTCTCTCTCTATGTTTGAATCATCCGCTTTGAAGTCTCCTGGGTTGACCCCCTCTAGGGGAGGCATCTTGCCCTCTAACCATTGCGGAGGTGGTCAGGGACCGATGGGTTTGACGGCCAATGATTTATGGGAGATCTCATGATGAGGCATAGCTGAACTCCATGTTGATTGGGGAGGATATCAGGTCCCACTCGAATTACCCATCGACCCTGATGAGGCACACCACTCTGACCGTGTGGTTATGGTGGACATGCCTCTCCCCATGTGGGGTGAAACCAAACCCACCTGTAATAGGGCAACATGACCCCTCAAGGTCAGCAAGGATGCCCGAGAGAAAATGAAGTCAGGTCCCCATGACCCTGTAATAGGTCAAGGCAAAGCCATGACCAAAACTCCTCCCAGCATCTCTAGGTCTAAAGACCTAAGGGTAGCTTCAGAGACTCACAAAGTGTTAGAGGTCTATGACCTCTTCGGGAGAGATCGATGTAGCAAACAACCTGAGTAATGAAGCAATGTCTTCCATATGAAGCAATACGGAGCCCAAAATGTGATCACGGCTTGGTCCTATGGAAGACATGAGAAGGTCCTAGACCTGCGAGCCAACGCACAATCACAAAAAGCCTTGCGACCACGCAAAAAGAGGTCGAGGAAGCATTTCCTCGAATCATTAATGTGAGAAGGGCCCACCAATGACCTTAGGCTAAACTAGCGAACTTATTCCCCTAGGCTTGTTGCCTTTGCGAGGGGAGCATGAACATTGAGGAAATGGAACTCTCTCCTCAGTATGCACAAGTACGAGAGCGACCGCGTCGCTCAAAAACAAAAAGTACAAAGGATATGATGCACCCTAGTGGTGGCACCTCTAAAGGCCAGAGGGTGGATGCTACAAAAGCAGGGAAGGTGACATCAAGGTTTGCCCCACCATCCCTCTTACAAAGCATCATGCTCCTATGGCCAGAGCACAGGGGAAGAAGGATAACGGCTCCGACAGCTCTAGGAGGCCCTCCGCATGCACTACTAGACTTCCAAGAAGCAATCCTAGAAAGCATGGAGCCCACCAAGCAACAGGAGCCATCCCCATCCTCATGATGGTGAAAGGAGACCGGCCGGTAACCAAAGTG